>NW_025334912.1:0-126518 GCF_020171115.1 Neogale vison | reverse complement strand
CTTGCCACCAGGCGCCATACCCAGAACTCGCAGATACAGCTCCCTGGAAGAAAAGGCAGCCAGATGCCATCTTCCTCCAAGAGGTGGCAGCGTTGGGGGTGGCAGGGGGTGTGTCGGGGAAGAAGAGGGTATAGTCCCCCACAGCTCCCCATCCCAGTGCACGGGCGCAGTCAGGGTTCCTGTCGCCTCTCCTTTCCTATGGGGAAGGCACTGGCCTAGTCCCCGGGTCCGCCTGAACTCCAGAGCGAAAAGCCAAGCCTTACTACGCCAGGAGATGGCAGTTGGCAGGGAGTGTCATCCTAGACCACGCACGCTGCTGCAGGGTGGTGGCTGTGTCTACGATGTTCAGCCTGGCACGGTGAACCCAGGGTGCGACCATGGAGCCTGGGAGAGCAAAGCCCAAAGAGGCACCAGCTCTCCCACAGATCTCCTTCCCTGACGCGACAGAGCGAACGCCCAAAGCCTTGCTGAGGAAGCAGCAGCGAAGTGCGGTTCAGGCCAAGCTGAAAACCTCTGCGAAAGCATAGCAGTCGCTGGGAAAAAAGAGTCGGTTCCCTGGGCTGCTGTTGCTGCTTGCTTGAGCCTAGTATTGGCAGCACGGTGGCAGAATCCCGCATAGAGCGAAAGCCTCTTTGCCTGGGCATTCCCTCTAGGAAAGCACAGCATTCTTGGGGAAAACAGAGTCGGTTCTGTGCGATTCAGAGGCCGCTTGCCTGAACATAGTCTCTGAAGCACGGTGTAAGAAACCCGCATGGAGCGAAATCCTCTTGTCCCGGGCATCCCCTCTACTTGAGAGAGAAGCGTGGTTGTGCCTGTAGAAACAGTCTTAAGGAAAGGTCATGAAACAGGAGGGCATGCATTGCAATAGTAGCGGGCAGGTGGCAAGACAAGTGTCACCCTATCCATTTGCTCAGAAATCAGAGTCGGTTCTGCGGGCTGCTGCTCCTGCTTGCCTAGGCCAAGTCTCAAGTTGGGAGAAACCACCCGACAGCGAAATCCTCTTTCACCAGGCTCCTGCACTGGGAAAGCAGAGCATTCGTTGGGAAATCTGAGTCGCTTTGTGGGATGCTGCTCCTACTTGCCTGAGCTAGTCTGCGCAGCACGGTGGAAGAAACCCGCATGGAGCGAAATTCTCTTGGCCCTAGCATCCTCACTGCCTGCGAGAGAAGCGTGGATGCACATCTGGAAAGGGCCTTAAGGATAGGGACACGGCTGTCACCGTGCTCCCCGGGAGCAAGTCTGGGGAAGGAGCAGAACGCCTCCCCGTGAGAAGAGAAGGAGCCGTTGGCCTTGTTGTCGTGAAACAGTCACAAAGCAGGAGAGCCTGCCCTGGGAAGAACAGCGGGACGGTGGCAAGACAAGTGTCACCCGCTCCCTGTTCGTAGAGACGAAAGCCTGGCTTTAGGAAGACACGAGGGGACGGCTAGGGCAGACGCGCATACTCCACTCTGAGGAAGGAGTCTGGGCAGAATGCAGGCCTGTTCTGTGTGCCTCCTGTCCCAAGGGGACAGCATCTCCAAGGCCACCTGTCCCTAGGGCAGACGTGGGCTTGCCACCAGGCGCCATACCCAGAACTCGCAGATACAGCTCCCTGGAAGAAAAGGCAGCCAGATGCCATCTTCCTCCAAGAGGTGGCAGCGTTGGGGGTGGCAGGGGGTGTGTCGGGGAAGAAGAGGGTATAGTCCCCCACAGCTCCCCATCCCAGTGCACGGGCGCTGTGCAGGGTTCCTGTCGCCTCTCCTTTCCTATGGGGAAGGCACTGGCCTAGTCCCCGAGTCCGCCTGAACTCCAGAGCGAAAAGCCAAGCCTTACTACGCCAGGAGATGGCAGTTGGCAGGGAGTGTCATCCTAGACCACGCACGCTGCTGCAGGGTGGTGGCTGTGTCTGCGAAGTTCAGCCTGGCACGGTGAACCCAGGGTGCGACCATGGAGCCTGGGAGAGCAAAGCCCAAAGAGGCACCAGCTCTCCCACAGATCTCCTTCCCTGACGCGACAGAGCGAACGCCCAAAGCCTTGCTGAGGAAGCTGCAGCGAAGTGCGGTTCAGGCCAAGCTGAAAACCTCTGCGAAAGCATAGCAGTCGCTGGGAAAAAAGAGTCGGTTCCCTGGGCTGCTGTTGCTGCTTGCTTGAGCCTAGTATTGGCAGCACGGTGGCAGAATCCCGCATAGAGCGAAAGCCTCCTTGCCTGGGCATTCCCTCTAGGAAAGCACAGCATTCTTGGGGAAAACAGAGTCGGTTCTGTGCGATTCAGAGGCCGCTTGCCTGAACATAGTCTCTGAAGCACGGTGTAAGAAACCCGCATGGAGCGAAATCCTCTTGTCCCGGGCATCCCCTCTACTTGAGAGAGAAGCGTGGTTGTGCCTGTAGAAACAGTCTTAATGAAAGGTCATGAAACAGGAGGGCATGCATTGCAATAGAAGCGGGCAGGTGGCAAGACAAGTGTCACCCTCTCCGTTTGCTCAGAAATCAGAGTCGGTTCTGCGGGCTGCTGCTCCTGCTTGCCTAGGCCAAGTCTCAAGTTGGGAGAAACCACCCGACAGCGAAATCCTCTTTCACCAGGCTCCTGCACTGGGAAAGCACAGCATTCGTTGGGAAATCTGAGTCGCTTTGTGGGATGCTGCTCCTACTTGCCTGAGCTAGTCTGCGCAGCACGGTGGAAGAAACCCGCATGGAGCGAAATTCTCTTGGCCCTAGCATCCTCACTGCCTGCGAGAGAAGCGTGGATGCACATCTGGAAAGGGCCTTAAGGATAGGGACACGGCTGTCACCGTGCTCCCCGGGAGCAAGTCTGGGGAAGGAGCAGAACGCCTCCCCGTGAGAAGAGAAGGAGCCGTTGGCCTTGTTGTCGTGAAACAGTCACAAAGCAGGAGAGCCTGCCCTGGGAAGAACAGTGGGACGGTGGCAAGACAAGTGTCACCCGCTCCCTGTTCGTAGAGACGAAAGCCTGGCTTTAGGAAGACACGAGGGGACGGCTAGGGCAGACGCGCATACTCCACTCTGAGGAAGGAGTCTGGGCAGAATGCAGGCCTGTTCTGTGTGCCTGCTGTCCCAAGGGGACAGCATCTCCAAGGCCACCTGTCCCTAGGGCAGACGTGGGCTTGCCACCAGGCGCCATACCCAGAACTCGCAGATACAGCTCCCTGGAAGAAAAGGCAGCCAGATGCCATCTTCCTCCAAGAGGTGGCAGCGTTGGGGGTGGCAGGGGGTGTGTCGGGGAAGAAGAGGGTATAGTCCCCCACAGCTCCCCATCCCAGTGCACGGGCGCTGTGCAGGGTTCCTGTCGCCTCTCCTTTCCTATGGGGAAGTCACTGGCCTAGTCCCCGAGTCCGCCTGAACTCCAGAGCGAAAAGCCAAGCCTTACTACGCCAGGAGATGGCAGTTGGCAGGGAGTGTCATCCTAGACCACGCACGCTGCTGCAGGGTGGTGGCTGTGTCTGCGAAGTTCAGCCTGGCACGGTGAACCCAGGGTGCGACCATGGAGCCTGGGAGAGCAAAGCCCAAAGAGGCACCAGCTCTCCCACAGATCTCCTTCCCTGACGCGACAGAGCGAACGCCCAAAGCCTTGCTGAGGAAGCAGCAGCGAAGTGCGGTTCAGGCCAAGCTGAAAACCTCTGCGAAAGCATAGCAGTCGCTGGGAAAAAAGAGTCGGTTCCCTGGGCTGCTGTTGCTGCTTGCTTGAGCCTAGTATTGGCAGCACGGTGGCAGAATCCCGCATAGAGCGAAAGCCTCTTTGCCTGGGCATTCCCTCTAGGAAAGCACAGCATTCTTGGGGAAAACAGAGTCGGTTCTGTGCGATTCAGAGGCCGCTTGCCTGAACATAGTCTCTGAAGCACGGTGTAAGAAACCCGCATGGAGCGAAATCCTCTTGTCCCGGGCATCCCCTCTACTTGAGAGAGAAGCGTGGTTGTGCCTGTAGAAACAGTCTTAATGAAAGGTCATGAAACAGGAGGGCATGCATTGCAATAGTAGCGGGCAGGTGGCAAGACAAGTGTCACCCTCTCCTTTTGCTCAGAAATCAGAGTCGGTTCTGCGGGCTGCTGCTCCTGCTTGCCTAGACCAAGTCTCAAGTTGGGAGAAACCACCCTACAGCGAAATCCTCTTTCACCAGGCTCCTGCACTGGGAAAGCACAGCATTCGTTGGGAAATCTGAGTCGCTTTGTGGGATGCTGCTCCTGCTTGCCTGAGCTAGTCTGCGCAGCACGGTGGAAGAAACCCGCATGGAGCGAAATTCTCTTGGCCCTAGCATCCTCACTGCCTGCGAGAGAAGCATGGATGCACATCTGGAAAGGGCCTTCAGGATAGGGACACGGCTGTCACCGTGCTCCCCGGGAGCAAGTCTGGGGAAGGAGCAGAACGCCTCCCCGTGAGAAGAGAAGGAGCCGTTGGCCTTGTTGTCGTGAAACAGTCACAAAGCAGGAGAGCCTGCCCTGGGAAGAACAGCGGGACGGTGGCAAGACAAGTGTCACCCGCTCCCTGTTCGTAGAGACGAAAGCCTGGCTTTAGGAAGACACGAGGGGACGGCTAGAGCAGACGCGCATACTCCACTCTGAGGAAGGAGTCTGGGCAGAATGCAGGCCTGTTCTGTGTGCCTCCTGTCCCAAGGGGACAGCATCTCCAAGGCCACCTGTCCCTAGGGCAGACGTGGGCTTGCCACCAGGCGCCATACCCAGAACTCGCAGATACAGCTCCCTGGAAGAAAAGGCAGCCAGATGCCATCCTCCTCCAAGAGGTGGCAGCGTTGGGGGTGGCAGGGGGTGTGTCGGGGAAGAAGAGTGTATAGTCCCCCACAGCTCCCCATCCCAGTGCACGGGCGCTGTGCAGGGTTCCTGTCGCCTCTCCTTTCCTATGGGGAAGGCACTGGCCTAGTCCCCGAGTCCGCCTGAACTCCAGAGCGAAAAGCCAAGCCTTACTACGCCAGGAGATGGCAGTTGGCAGGGAGTGTCATCCTAGACCACGCACGCTGCTGCAGGGTGGTGGCTGTGTCTGCGAAGTTCAGCCTGGCACGGTGAACCCAGGGTGCGACCATGGAGCCTGGGAGAGCAAAGCCCAAAGAGGCACCAGCTCTCCCACAGATCTCCTTCCCTGACGCGACAGAGCGAACGCCCAAAGCCTTGCTGAGGAAGCAGCAGCGAAGTGCGGTTCAGGCCAAGCTGAAAACCTCTGCGAAAGCATAGCAGTCGCTGGGAAAAAAGAGTCGGTTCCCTGGGCTGCTGTTGCTGCTTGCTTGAGCCTAGTATTGGCAGCACGGTGGCAGAATCCCGCATAGAGCGAAAGCCTCTTTGCCTGGGCATTCCCTCTAGGAAAGCACAGCATTCTTGGGGAAAACAGAGTCGGTTCTGTGCGATTCAGAGGCCGCTTGCCTAAACATAGTCTCTGAAGCACGGTGTAAGAAACCCGCATGGAGCGAAATCCTCTTGTCCCGGGCATCCCCTCTACTTGAGAGAGAAGCGTGGTTGTGCCTGTAGAAACAGTCTTAATGAAAGGTCATGAAACAGGAGGGCATGCATTGCAATAGTAGCGGGCAGGTGGCAAGACAAGTGTCACCCTCTCCGTTTGCTCAGAAATCAGAGTCGGTTCTGCGGGCTGCTGCTCCTGCTTGCCTAGGCCAAGTCTCAAGTTGGGAGAAACCACCCGACAGCGAAATCCTCTTTCACCAGGCTCCTGCACTGGGAAAGCACAGCATTCGTTGGGAAATCTGAGTCGCTTTGTGGGATGCTGCTCCTGCTTGCCTGAGCTAGTCTGCGCAGCACGGTGGAAGAAACCCGCATGGAGCGAAATTCTCTTGGCCCTAGCATCCTCACTCCCTGCGAGAGAAGCGTGGATGCACATCTGGAAAGGGCCTTAAGGATAGGGACACGGCTGTCACCGTGCTCCCCGGGAGCAAGTCTGGGGAAGGAGCGGAACGCCTCCCCGTGAGAAGAGAAGGAGCCGTTGGCCTTGTTGTCGTGAAACAGTCACAAAGCAGGAGAGCCTGCCCTGGGAAGAACAGCGGGACGGTGGCAAGACAAGTGTCACCCGCTCCCTGTTCGTAGAGACGAAAGCCTGGCTTTAGGAAGACACGAGGGGACGGCTAGGGCAGACGCGCATACTCCACTCTGAGGAAGGAGTCTGGGCAGAATGCAGGCCTGTTCTGTGTGCCTCCTGTCCCAAGGGGACAGCATCTCCAAGGCCACCTGTCCCTAGGGCAGACGTGGGCTTGCCACCAGGCGCCATACCCAGAACTCGCGGATACAGCTCCCTGGAAGAAAAGGCAGCCAGATGCCATCTTCCTCCAAGAGGTGGCAGCGTTGGGGGTGGCAGGGGGTGTGTCGGGGAAGAAGAGGGTATAGTCCCCCACAGCTCCCCATCCCAGTGCACGGGCGCAGTGCAGGGTTCCTGTCGCCTCTCCTTTCCTATGGGGAAGGCACTGGCCTAGTCCCCGAGTCCGCCTGAACTCCAGAGCGAAAAGCCAAGCCTTACTACGCCAGGAGATGGCAGTTGGCAGGGAGTGTCATCCTAGACCACGCACGCTGCTGCAGGGTGGTGGCTGTGTCTACGATGTTCAGCCTGGCACGGTGAACCCAGGGTGCGACCATGGAGCCTGGGAGAGCAAAGCCCAAAGAGGCACCAGCTCTCCCACAGATCTCCTTCCCTGACGCGACAGAGCGAACGCCCAAAGCCTTGCTGAGGAAGCAGCAGCGAAGTGCGGTTCAGGCCAAGCTGAAAACCTCTGCGAAAGCATAGCAGTCGCTGGGAAAAAAGAGTCGGTTCCCTGGGCTGCTGTTGCTGCTTGCTTGAGCCTAGTATTGGCAGCACGGTGGCAGAATCCCGCATAGAGCGAAAGCCTCTTTGCCTGGGCATTCCCTTTAGGAAAGCACAGCATTCTTGGGGAAAACAGAGTCGGTTCTGTGCGATTCAGAGGCCGCTTGCCTGAACATAGTCTCTGAAGCACGGTGTAAGAAACCCGCATGGAGCGAAATCCTCTTGTCCCGGGCATCAACTCTACTTGAGAGAGAAGCGTGGTTGTGCCTGTAGAAACAGTCTTAAGGAAAGGTCATGAAACAGGAGGGCATGCATTGCAATAGTAGCGGGCAGGTGGCAAGACAAGTGTCACCCTATCCATTTGCTCAGAAATCAGAGTCGGTTCTGCGGGCTGCTGCTCCTGCTTGCCTAGGCCAAGTCTCAAGTTGGGAGAAACCACCCGACAGCGAAATCCTCTTTCACCAGGCTCCTGCACTGGGAAAGCACAGCATTCGTTGGGAAATCTGAGTCGCTTTGTGGGATGCTGCTCCTGCTTGCCTGAGCTAGTCTGCGCAGCACGGTGGAAGAAACCCGCATGGAGCGAAATTCTCTTGGCCCTAGCATCCTCACTCCCTGCGAGAGAAGCGTGGATGCACATCTGGAAAGGGCCTTAAGGATAGGGACAGGGCTGTCACCGTGCTCCCCGGGAGCAAGTCTGGGGAAGGAGCGGAACGCCTCCCCGTGAGAAGAGAAGGAGCCGTTGGCCTTGTTGTCGTGAAACAGTCACAAAGCAGGAGAGCCTGCCCTGGGAAGAACAGCGGGACGGTGGCAAGACAAGTGTCACCCGCTCCCTGTTCGTAGAGACGAAAGCCTGGCTTTAGGAAGACACGAGGGGACGGCTAGGGCAGACGCGCATACTCCACTCTGAGGAAGGAGTCTGGGCAGAATGCAGGCCTGTTCTGTGTGCCTCCTGTCCCAAGGGGACAGCATCTCCAAGGCCACCTGTCCCTAGGGCAGACGTGGGCTTGCCACCAGGCGCCATACCCAGAACTCGCAGATACAGCTCCCTGGAAGAAAAGGCAGCCAGATGCCATCTTCCTCCAAGAGGTGGCAGCGTTGGGGGTGGCAGGGGCTGTGTCGGGGAAGAAGAGGGTATAGTCCCCCACAGCTCCCCATCCCAGTGCACGGGCGCTGTGCAGGGTTCCTGTCGCCTCTCCTTTCCTATGGGGAAGGCACTGGCCTAGTCCCCGAGTCCGCCTGAACTCCAGAGCGAAAAGCCAAGCCTTACTACGCCAGGAGATGGCAGTTGGCAGGGAGTGTCATCCTAGACCACGCACGCTGCTGCAGGGTGGTGGCTGTGTCTGCGAAGTTCAGCCTGGCACGGTGAACCCAGGGTGCGACCATGGAGCCTGGGAGAGCAAAGCCCAAAGAGGCACCAGCTCTCCCACAGATCTCCTTCCCTGACGCGACAGAGCGAACGCCCAAAGCCTTGCTGAGGAAGCAGCAGCGAAGTGCGGTTCAGGCCAAGCTGAAAACCTCTGCAAAAGCATAGCAGTCGCTGGGAAAAAAGAGTCGGTTCCCTGGGCTGCTGTTGCTGCTTGCTTGAGCCTAGTATTGGCAGCACGGTGGCAGAATCCCGCATAGAGCGAAAGCCTCTTTGCCTGGGCATTCCCTCTAGGAAAGCACAGCATTCTTGGGGAAAACAGAGTCGGTTCTGTGCGATTCAGAGGCCGCTTGCCTGAACATAGTCTCTGAAGCACGGTGTAAGAAACCCGCATGGAGCGAAATCCTCTTGTCCCGGGCATCAACTCTACTTGAGAGAGAAGCGTGGTTGTGCCTGTAGAAACAGTCTTAAGGAAAGGTCATGAAACAGGAGGGCATGCATTGCAATAGTAGCGGGCAGGTGGCAAGACAAGTGTCACCCTATCCATTTGCTCAGAAATCAGAGTCGGTTCTGCGGGCTGCTGCTCCTGCTTGCCTAGGCCAAGTCTCAAGTTGGGAGAAACCACCCGACAGCGAAATCCTCTTTCTCCAGGCTCCTGCACTGGGAAAGCACAGCATTCGTTGGGAAATCTGAGTCGCTTTGTGGGATGCTGCTCCTACTTGCCTGAGCTAGTCTGCGCAGCACGGTGGAAGAAACCCGCATGGAGCGAAATTCTCTTGGCCCTAGCATCCTCACTGCCTGCGAGAGAAGCGTGGATGCACATCTGGAAAGGGCCTTAAGGATAGGGACACGGCTGTCACCGTGCTCCCCGGGAGCAAGTCTGGGGAAGGAGCAGAACGCCTCCCCGTGAGAAGAGAAGGAGCCGTTGGCCTTGTTGTCGTGAAACAGTCACAAAGCAGGAGAGCCTGCCCTGGGAAGAACAGTGGGACGGTGGCAAGACAAGTGTCACCCGCTCCCTGTTCGTAGAGACGAAAGCCTGGCTTTAGGAAGACACGAGGGGACGGCTAGGGCAGACGCGCATACTCCACTCTGAGGAAGGAGTCTGGGCAGAATGCAGGCCTGTTCTGTGTGCCTCCTGTCCCAAGGGGACAGCATCTCCAAGGCCACCTGTCCCTAGGGCAGACGTGGGCTTGCCACCAGGCGCCATACCCAGAACTCGCAGATACAGCTCCCTGGAAGAAAAGGCAGCCAGATGCCATCTTCCTCCAAGAGGTGGCAGCGTTGGGGGTGGCAGGGGGTGTGTCGGGGAAGAAGAGGGTATAGTCCCCCACAGCTCCCCATCCCAGTGCACGGGCGCAGTACAGGGTTCCTGTCGCCTCTCCTTTCCTATGGGGAAGGCACTGGCCTAGTCCCCGAGTCCGCCTGAACTCCAGAGCGAAAAGCCAAGCCTTACTACGCCAGGAGATGGCAGTTGGCAGGGAGTGTCATCCTAGACCACGCACGCTGCTGCAGGGTGGTGGCTGTGTCTACGATGTTCAGCCTGGCACGGTGAACCCAGGGTGCGACCATGGAGCCTGGGAGAGCAAAGCCCAAAGAGGCACCAGCTCTCCCACAGATCTCCTTCCCTGACGCGACAGAGCGAACGCCCAAAGCCTTGCTGAGGAAGCAGCAGCGAAGTGCGGTTCAGGCCAAGCTGAAAACCTCTGCGAAAGCATAGCAGTCGCTGGGAAAAAAGAGTCGGTTCCCTGGGCTGCTGTTGCTGCTTGCTTGAGCCTAGTATTGGCAGCACGGTGGCAGAATCCCGCATAGAGCGAAAGCCTCTTTGCCTGGGCATTCCCTCTAGGAAAGCACAGCATTCTTGGGGAAAACAGAGTCGGTTCTGTGCGATTCAGAGGCCGCTTGCCTGAACATAGTCTCTGAAGCACGGTGTGAGAAACCCGCATGGAGCGAAATCCTCTTGTCCCGGGCATCCCCTCTACTTGAGAGAGAAGCGTGGTTGTGCCTGTAGAAACAGTCTTAATGAAAGGTCATGAAACAGGAGAGCATGCATTGCAATAGTAGCGGGCAGGTGGCAAGACAAGTGTCACCCTATCCGTTTGTTCAGAAATCAGAGTCGGTTCTGCGGGCTGCTTCTCCTGCTTGCCTAGGCCAAGTCTCAAGTTGGGAGAAACCACCCGACAGCGAAATCCTCTTTCACCAGGCTCCTGCACTGGGAAAGCACAGCATTCGTTGGGAAATCTGAGTCGCTTTGTGGGATGCTGCTGCTGCTTGCCTGAGCTAGTCTGCGCAGCACGGTGGAAGAAACCCGCATGGAGCGAAATTCTCTTGGCCCTAGCATCCTCACTCCCTGCGAGAGAAGCGTGGATGCACATCTGGAAAGGGCCTTAAGGATAGGGACACGGCTGTCACCGTGCTCCCCGGGAGCAAGTCTGGGGAAGGAGCGGAACGCCTCCCCGTGAGAAGAGAAGGAGCCGTTGGCCTTGTTGTCGTGAAACAGTCGCAAAGCAGGAGAGCCTGCCCTGGGAAGAACAGCGGGACGGTGGCAAGACAAGTGTCACCCGCTCCCTGTTCGTAGAGACGAAAGCCTGGCTTTAGGAAGACACGAGGGGACGGCTAGGGCAGACGCGCATACTCCACTCTGAGGAAGGAGTCTGGGCAGAATGCAGGCCTGTTCTGTGTGCCTGCTGTCCCAAGGGGACAGCATCTCCAAGGCCACCTGTCCCTAGGGCAGACGTGGGCTTGCCACCAGGCGCCATACCCAGAACTCGCAGATACAGCTCCCTGGAAGAAAAGGCAGCCAGATGCCATCTTCCTCCAAGAGGTGGCAGCGTTGGGGGTGGCAGGGGGTGTGTCGGGGAAGAAGAGGGTATAGTCCCCCACAGCTCCCCATCCCAGTGCACGGGCGCTGTGCAGGGTTCCTGTCGACTCTCCTTTCCTATGGGGAAGGCACTGGCCTAGTCCCCGAGTCCGCCTGAACTCCAGAGCGAAAAGCCAAGCCTTACTACGCCAGGAGATGGCAGTTGGCAGGGAGTGTCATCCTAGACCACGCACGCTGCTGCAGGGTGGTGGCTGTGTCTGCGAAGTTCAGCCTGGCACGGTGAACCCAGGGTGCGACCATGGAGCCTGGGAGAGCAAAGCCCAAAGAGGCACCAGCTCTCCCACAGATCTCCTTCCCTGACGCGACAGAGCGAACGCCCAAAGCCTTGCTGAGGAAGCAGCAGCGAAGTGCGGTTCAGGCCAAGCTGAAAACCTCTGCGAAAGCATAGCAGTCGCTGGGAAAAAAGAGTCGGTTCCCTGGGCTGCTGTTGCTGCTTGCTTGAGCCTAGTATTGGCAGCACGGTGGCAGAATCCCGCATAGAGCGAAAGCCTCTTTGCCTGGGCATTCCCTCTAGGAAAGCACAGCATTCTTGGGGAAAACAGAGTAGGTTCTGTGCGATTCAGAGGCCGCTTGCCTGAACATAGTCTCTGAAGCACGGTGTAAGAAACCCGCATGGAGCGAAATCCTCTTGTCCCGGGCATCCCCTCTACATGAGAGAGAAGCGTGGTTGTGCCTGTAGAAACAGTCTTAATGAAAGGTAATGAAACAGGAGAGCATGCATTGAAATAGAAGCGGGCAGGTGGCAAGACAAGTGTCACCCTCTCCGTTTGCTTAGAAATCAGAGTCGGTTCTGCGGGCTGCTGCTCCTGCTTGCCTAGGCCATGTCTCAGGTGGGAGATACCAACCTACAGGGAAAGACTCTTTGACCAGGCTCCTCCTCTTGGAAACCCCAGCGTTCGTTGGGAAATCTGAGTCACTTTGTGGGATGCTGCTGTTGCTTGCCTGAGCTAGTCTGCGCAGCACGGTGGAATAAACCCACATGGAGCGAAATTCTCTTGGCCCTAGCATCCTCACTGCCTGCGAGAGAAGCGTGGATGCACATCTGGAAAGGGCCTTAAGGATAGGGACACGGCTGTCACCGTGCTCCCCGGGAGCAAGTCTGGGGAAGGAGCAGAACGCCTCCCCGTGAGAAGAGAAGGAGCCATTGGCCTTGTTGTCGGGAAACAGTCGCAAAGCAGGAGAGCCTGCCCTGGGAAGAACAGCGGGACGGTGGCAAGACAAGTGTCACCCGCTCCCTGTTCGTAGAGACGAAAGCCTGGCTTTAGGAAGACACGAGGGGACGGCTAGGGCAGACGCGCATACTCCACTCTGAGGAAGGAGTCTGGGCAGAATGCAGGCCTGTTCTGTGTGCCTCCTGTCCCAAGGGGACAGCATTTTCAAGGCCACCTGTCGCTAGGGCAGACGTGGGCTTGCCACCAGGCGCCATACCCAGAACTCGCAGTTACAGCTCCCTGGAAGAAAAGGCAGCCAGATGCCATCTTCCTCCAAGAGGTGGCAGCGTTGGGGGTGGCAGGGGGTGTGTCGGGGAAGAAGAGGGTATAGTCCCCAACAGCTCCCCACCGCAGTGCACGGGCGCTGTGCAGGGTTCCTGTCGCCTCTCCTTTCCAAAGGGGAAGGCACTGGCCTAGTTCCTGAGTCCGCCTGAACTCCAGAGCAAAAAGCCAAGCCTTACTAGGTCAGGAGATGGCAGTTGGCAGGGAATGTCATCCTAGACCACGCACGCTGCTGCATGGTTGGTGGTTAAGTCTGCGAAGTTCAGCCTGGCATGGTGAACCCAGGGTGCGACCATGGAGCCTGGGAGAGCAAAGCCCAAGAGGCACCAGCTCTCCCACCGATCAACTTCCCTGACGCGACAGAGCGAACGCCCAAAGCCTTGCTGAGGAAGCAGCAGCGAAGTGCGGTTCAGGCCAAGCTGAAAACCTCTGTGAAAGCATAGCAGTCACTGGGAAAAAAGAGTCTGTTCTCTGGGCTGCTGTTGCTGCTTGCTTGAGCCTAGTATTGGCAGCACGGTGGCAGAATCCCTCATAGAGCGAAAGCCTCTTTGCCTGGGCATTCCCTCTAGGAATGCACAGCATTCTTGGGGAAAACAGAGTCGGTTCTGTGCGATTCAGAGGCCGCTTGCCTGAACATAGTCTCTGAAGCACGGTGTAAGAAACCCGCATGGAGCGAAATCCTCTTGTCCCGGGCATCCCCTCTACATGAGAGAGAAGCGTGGTTGTGCCTGTAGAAACAGTCTTAATGAAAGGTCATGAAACAGGAGAGCATGCATTGCAATAGTAGCGGGCAGGTGGCAAGACAAGTGTCACCCTATCCGTTTGTTCAGAAATCAGAGTCGGTTCTGCGGGCTGCTTCTCCTGCTTGCCTAGGCCAAGTCTCAAGTTGGGAGAAACCACCCGACAGCGAAATCCTCTTTCTCCAGGCTCCTGCACTGGGAAAGCACAGCATTCGTTGGGAAATCTGAGTCGCTTTGTGGGATGCTGCTGCTGCTTGCCTGAGCTAGTCTGCGCAGCACGGTGGAAGAAACCCGCATGGAGCGAAATTCTCTTGGCCCTAGCATCCTCACTCCCTGCGAGAGAAGCGTGGATGCACATCTGGAAAGGGCCTTAAGGATAGGGACACGGCTGTCACCGTGCTCCCCGGGAGCAAGTCTGGGGAAGGAGCGGAACGCCTCCCCGTGAGAAGAGAAGGAGCCGTTGGCCTTGTTGTCGTGAAACAGTCGCAAAGCAGGAGAGCCTGCCCTGGGAAGAACAGCGGGACGGTGGCAAGACAAGTGTCACCCGCTCCCTGTTCGTAGAGACGAAAGCCTGGCTTTAGGAAGACACGAGGGGACGGCTAGGGCAGACGCGCATACTCCACTCTGAGGAAGGAGTCTGGGCAGAATGCAGGCCTGTTCTGTGTGCCTGCTGTCCCAAGGGGACAGCATCTCCAAGGCCACCTGTCCCTAGGGCAGACGTGGGCTTGCCACCAGGCGCCATACCCAGAACTCGCAGATACAGCTCCCTGGAAGAAAAGGCAGCCAGATGCCATCTTCCTCCAAGAGGTGGCAGCGTTGGGGGTGGCAGGGGGTGTGTCGGGGAAGAAGAGGGTATAGTCCCCCACAGCTCCCCATCCCAGTGCACGGGCGCTGTGCAGGGTTCCTGTCGACTCTCCTTTCCTATGGGGAAGGCACTGGCCTAGTCCCCGAGTCCGCCTGAACTCCAGAGCGAAAAGCCAAGCCTTACTACGCCAGGAGATGGCAGTTGGCAGGGAGTGTCATCCTAGACCACGCACGCTGCTGCAGGGTGGTGGCTGTGTCTGCGAAGTTCAGCCTGGCACGGTGAACCCAGGGTGCGACCATGGAGCCTGGGAGAGCAAAGCCCAAAGAGGCACCAGCTCTCCCACAGATCTCCTTCCCTGACGCGACAGAGCGAACGCCCAAAGCCTTGCTGAGGAAGCAGCAGCGAAGTGCGGTTCAGGCCAAGCTGAAAACCTCTGCGAAAGCATAGCAGTCGCTGGGAAAAAAGAGTCGGTTCCCTGGGCTGCTGTTGCTGCTTGCTTGAGCCTAGTATTGGCAGCACGGTGGCAGAATCCCGCATAGAGCGAAAGCCTCTTTGCCTGGGCATTCCCTCTAGGAAAGCACAGCATTCTTGGGGAAAACAGAGTCGGTTCTGTGCGATTCAGAGGCCGCTTGCCTGAACATAGTCTCTGAAGCACGGTGTAAGAAACCCGCATGGAGCGAAATCCTCTTGTCCCGGGCATCAACTCTACTTGAGAGAGAAGCGTGGTTGTGCCTGTAGAAACAGTCTTAAGGAAAGGTCATGAAACAGGAGGGCATGCATTGCAATAGTAGCGGGCAGGTGGCAAGACAAGTGTCACCCTATCCATTTGCTCAGAATTCAGAGTCGGTTCTGCGGGCTGCTGCTCCTTCTTGCCTAGGCCAAGTCTCAAGTTGGGAGAAACCACCCGACAGCGAAATCCTCTTTCACCAGGCTCCTGCACTGGGAAAGCACAGCATTCGTTGGGAAATCTGAGTCGCTTTGTGGGATGCTGCTCCTATTTGCCTGAGCTAGTCTGCGCAGCACGGTGGAAGAAACCCGCATGGAGCGAAATTCTCTTGGCCCTAGCATCCTCACTGCCTGCGAGAGAAGCGTGGATGCACATCTGGAAAGGGCCTTAAGGATAGGGACACGGCTGTCACCGTGCTCCCCGGGAGCAAGTCTGGGGAAGGAGCAGAACGCCTCCCCGTGAGAAGAGAAGGAGCCGTTGGCCTTGTTGTCGTGAAACAGTCACAAAGCAGGAGAGCCTGCCCTGGGAAGAACAGCGGGACGGTGGCAAGACAAGTGTCACCCGCTCCCTGTTCGTAGAGACGAAAGCCTGGCTTTAGGAAGACACGAGGGGACGGCTAGGGCAGACGCGCATACTCCACTCTGAGGAAGGAGTCTGGGCAGAATGCAGGCCTGTTCTGTGTGCCTCCTGTCCCAAGGGGACAGCATCTCCAAGGCCACCTGTCCCTAGGGCAGACGTGGGCTTGCCACCAGGCGCCATACCCAGAACTCGCAGATACAGCTCCCTGGAAGAAAAGGCAGCCAGATGCCATCTTCCTCCAAGAGGTGGCAGCGTTGGGGGTGGCAGGGGCTGTGTCGGGGAAGAAGAGGGTATAGTCCCCCACAGCTCCCCATCCCAGTGCACGGGCGCTGTGCAGGGTTCCTGTCGCCTCTCCTTTCCTATGGGGAAGGCACTGGCCTAGTCCCCGAGTCCGCCTGAACTCCAGAGCGAAAAGCCAAGCCTTACTACGCCAGGAGATGGCAGTTGGCAGGGAGTGTCATCCTAGACCACGCACGCTGCTGCAGGGTGGTGGCTGTGTCTGCGAAGTTCAGCCTGGCACGGTGAACCCAGGGTGCGACCATGGAGCCTGGGAGAGCAAAGCCCAAAGAGGCACCAGCTCTCCCACAGATCTCCTTCCCTGACGCGACAGAGCGAACGCCCAAAGCCTTGCTGAGGAAGCAGCAGCGAAGTGCGGTTCAGGCCAAGCTGAAAACCTCTGCAAAAGCATAGCAGTCGCTGGGAAAAAAGAGTCGGTTCCCTGGGCTGCTGTTGCTGCTTGCTTGAGCCTAGTATTGGCAGCACGGTGGCAGAATCCCGCATAGAGCGAAAGCCTCTTTGCCTGGGCATTCCCTCTAGGAAAGCACAGCATTCTTGGGGAAAACAGAGTCGGTTCTGTGCGATTCAGAGGCCGCTTGCCTGAACATAGTCTCTGAAGCACGGTGTAAGAAACCCGCATGGAGCGAAATCCTCTTGTCCCGGGCATCAACTCTACTTGAGAGAGAAGCGTGGTTGTGCCTGTAGAAACAGTCTTAAGGAAAGGTCATGAAACAGGAGGGCATGCATTGCAATAGTAGCGGGCAGGTGGCAAGACAAGTGTCACCCTATCCATTTGCTCAGAAATCAGAGTCGGTTCTGCGGGCTGCTGCTCCTGCTTGCCTAGGCCAAGTCTCAAGTTGGGAGAAACCACCCGACAGCGAAATCCTCTTTCTCCAGGCTCCTGCACTGGGAAAGCACAGCATTCGTTGGGAAATCTGAGTCGCTTTGTGGGATGCTGCTCCTACTTGCCTGAGCTAGTCTGCGCAGCACGGTGGAAGAAACCCGCATGGAGCGAAATTCTCTTGGCCCTAGCATCCTCACTGCCTGCGAGAGAAGCGTGGATGCACATCTGGAAAGGGCCTTAAGGATAGGGACACGGCTGTCACCGTGCTCCCCGGGAGCAAGTCTGGGGAAGGAGCAGAACGCCTCCCCGTGAGAAGAGAAGGAGCCGTTGGCCTTGTTGTCGTGAAACAGTCACAAAGCAGGAGAGCCTGCCCTGGGAAGAACAGTGGGACGGTGGCAAGACAAGTGTCACCCGCTCCCTGTTCGTAGAGACGAAAGCCTGGCTTTAGGAAGACACGAGGGGACGGCTAGGGCAGACGCGCATACTCCACTCTGAGGAAGGAGTCTGGGCAGAATGCAGGCCTGTTCTGTGTGCCTCCTGTCCCAAGGGGACAGCATCTCCAAGGCCACCTGTCCCTAGGGCAGACGTGGGCTTGCCACCAGGCGCCATACCCAGAACTCGCAGATACAGCTCCCTGGAAGAAAAGGCAGCCAGATGCCATCTTCCTCCAAGAGGTGGCAGCGTTGGGGGTGGCAGGGGGTGTGTCGGGGAAGAAGAGGGTATAGTCCCCCACAGCTCCCCATCCCAGTGCACGGGCGCAGTACAGGGTTCCTGTCGCCTCTCCTTTCCTATGGGGAAGGCACTGGCCTAGTCCCCGAGTCCGCCTGAACTCCAGAGCGAAAAGCCAAGCCTTACTACGCCAGGAGATGGCAGTTGGCAGGGAGTGTCATCCTAGACCACGCACGCTGCTGCAGGGTGGTGGCTGTGTCTACGATGTTCAGCCTGGCACGGTGAACCCAGGGTGCGACCATGGAGCCTGGGAGAGCAAAGCCCAAAGAGGCACCAGCTCTCCCACAGATCTCCTTCCCTGACGCGACAGAGCGAACGCCCAAAGCCTTGCTGAGGAAGCAGCAGCGAAGTGCGGTTCAGGCCAAGCTGAAAACCTCTGCGAAAGCATAGCAGTCGCTGGGAAAAAAGAGTCGGTTCCCTGGGCTGCTGTTGCTGCTTGCTTGAGCCTAGTATTGGCAGCACGGTGGCAGAATCCCGCATAGAGCGAAAGCCTCTTTGCCTGGGCATTCCCTCTAGGAAAGCACAGCATTCTTGGGGAAAACAGAGTCGGTTCTGTGCGATTCAGAGGCCGCTTGCCTGAACATAGTCTCTGAAGCACGGTGTAAGAAACCCGCATGGAGCGAAATCCTCTTGTCCCGGGCATCAACTCTACTAGAGAGAGAAGCGTGGTTGTGCCTGTAGAAACAGTCTTAAGGAAAGGTCATGAAACAGGAGGGCATGCATTGCAATAGTAGCGGGCAGGTGGCAAGACAAGTGTCACCCTCTCCGTTTGCTCAGAAATCAGAGTCGGTTCTGCGGGCTGCTGCTCCTGCTTGCCTAGGCCAAGTCTCAAGTTGGGAGAAACCACCCGACAGCGAAATCCTCTTTCACCAGGCTCCTGCACTGGGAAAGCACAGCATTCGTTGGGAAATCTGAGTCGCTTTGTGGGATGCTGCTCCTGCTTGCCTGAGCTAGTCTGTGCAGCACGGTGGAAGAAACCCGCATGGAGCGAAATTCTCTTGGCCCTAGCATCCTCACTCCCTGCGAGAGAAGCGTGGATGCACATCTGGAAAGGGCCTTAAGGATAGGGACACGGCTGTCACCGTGCTCCCCGGGAGCAAGTCTGGGGAAGGAGCAGAACGCCTCCCCGTGAGAAGAGAAGGAGCCGTTGGCCTTGTTGTCGTGAAACAGTCACAAAGCAGGAGAGCCTGCCCTGGGAAGAACAGCGGGACGGTGGCAAGACAAGTGTCACCCGCTCCCTGTTCGTAGAGACGAAAGCCTGGCTTTAGGAAGACACGAGGGGACGGCTAGGGCAGACGCGCATACTCCACTCTGAGGAAGGAGTCTGGGCAGAATGCAGGCCTGTTCTGTGTGCCTCCTGTCCCAAGGGGACAGCATCTCCAAGGCCACCTGTCCCTAGGGCAGACGTGGGCTTGCCACCAGGCGCCATACCCAGAACTCGCAGATACAGCTCCCTGGAAGAAAAGGCAGCCAGATGCCATCCTCCTCCAAGAGGTGGCAGCGTTGGGGGTGGCAGGGGGTGTGTCGGGGAAGAAGAGGGTATAGTCCCCCACAGCTCCCCATCCCAGTGCACGGGCGCTGTGCAGGGTTCCTGTCGCCTCTCCTTTCCTATGGGGAAGGCACTGGCCTAGTCCCCGAGTCCGCCTGAACTCCAGAGCGAAAAGCCAAGCCTTACTACGCCAGGAGATGGCAGTTGGCAGGGAGTGTCATCCTAGACCACGCACGCTGCTGCAGGGTGGTGGCTGTGTCTGCGAAGTTCAGCCTGGCACGGTGAACCCAGGGTGCGACCATGGAGCCTGGGAGAGCAAAGCCCAAAGAGGCACCAGCTCTCCCACAGATCTCCTTCCCTGACGCGACAGAGCGAACGCCCAAAGCCTTGCTGAGGAAGCAGCAGCGAAGTGCGGTTCAGGCCAAGCTGAAAACCTCTGCGAAAGCATAGCAGTCGCTGGGAAAAAAGAGTCGGTTCCCTGGGCTGCTGTTGCTGCTTGCTTGAGCCTAGTATTGGCAGCACGGTGGCAGAATCCCGCATAGAGCGAAAGCCTCTTTGCCTGGGCATTCCCTCTAGGAAAGCACAGCATTCGTGGGGAAAACAGAGTCGGTTCTGTGCGATTCAGAGGCCGCTTGCCTGAACATAGTCTCTGAAGCACGGTGTATGAAACCCGCATGGAGCGAAATCCTCTTGTCCCGGGCATCAACTCTACTTGAGAGAGAAGCGTGGTTGTGCCTGTAGAAACAGTCTTAAGGAAAGGTCATGAAACAGGAGGGCATGCATTGCAATAGTAGCGGGCAGGTGGCAAGACAAGTGTCACCCTATCCATTTGCTCAGAATTCAGAGTCGGTTCTGCGGGCTGCTGCTCCTTCTTGCCTAGGCCAAGTCTCAAGTTGGGAGAAACCACCCGACAGCGAAATCCTCTTTCACCAGGCTCCTGCACTGGGAAAGCACAGCATTCGTTGGGAAATCTGAGTCGCTTTGTGGGATGCTGCTCCTATTTGCCTGAGCTAGTCTGCGCAGCACGGTGGAAGAAACCCGCATGGAGCGAAATTCTCTTGGCCCTAGCATCCTCACTGCCTGCGAGAGAAGCGTGGATGCACATCTGGAAAGGGCCTTAAGGATAGGGACACGGCTGTCACCGTGCTCCCCGGGAGCAAGTCTGGGGAAGGAGCAGAACGCCTCCCCGTGAGAAGAGAAGGAGCCGTTGGCCTTGTTGTCGTGAAACAGTCACAAAGCAGGAGAGCCTGCCCTGGGAAGAACAGCGGGACGGTGGCAAGACAAGTGTCACCCGCTCCCTGTTCGTAGAGACGAAAGCCTGGCTTTAGGAAGACACGAGGGGACGGCTAGGGCAGACGCGCATACTCCACTCTGAGGAAGGAGTCTGGGCAGAAGGCAGGCCTGTTCTGTGTGCCTCCTGTCCCAAGGGGACAGCATCTCCAAGGCCACCTGTCCCTAGGGCAGACGTGGGCTTGCCACCAGGCGCCATACCCAGAACTCGCAGATACAGCTCCCTGGAAGAAAAGGCAGCCAGATGCCATCTTCCTCCAAGAGGTGGCAGCGTTGGGGGTGGCAGGGGCTGTGTCGGGGAAGAAGAGGGTATAGTCCCCCACAGCTCCCCATCCCAGTGCACGGGCGCTGTGCAGGGTTCCTGTCGCCTCTCCTTTCCTATGGGGAAGGTACTGGCCTAGTCCCCGAGTCCGCCTGAACTCCAGAGCGAAAAGCCAAGCCTTACTACGCCAGGAGATGGCAGTTGGCAGGGAGTGTCATCCTAGACCACGCACGCTGCTGCAGGGTGGTGGCTGTGTCTGCGAAGTTCAGCCTGGCACGGTGAACCCAGGGTGCGACCATGGAGCCTGGGAGAGCAAAGCCCAAAGAGGCACCAGCTCTCCCACAGATCTCCTTCCCTGACGCGACAGAGCGAACGCCCAAAGCCTTGCTGAGGAAGCAGCAGCGAAGTGCGGTTCAGGCCAAGCTGAAAACCTCTGCAAAAGCATAGCAGTCGCTGGGAAAAAAGAGTCGGTTCCCTGGGCTGCTGTTGCTGCTTGCTTGAGCCTAGTATTGGCAGCACGGTGGCAGAATCCCGCATAGAGCGAAAGCCTCTTTGCCTGGGCATTCCCTCTAGGAAAGCACAGCATTCTTGGGGAAAACAGAGTCGGTTCTGTGCGATTCAGAGGCCGCTTGCCTGAACATAGTCTCTGAAGCACGGTGTAAGAAACCCGCATGGAGCGAAATCCTCTTGTCCCGGGCATCAACTCTACTTGAGAGAGAAGCGTGGTTGTGCCTGTAGAAACAGTCTTAAGGAAAGGTCATGAAACAGGAGGGCATGCATTGCAATAGTAGCGGGCAGGTGGCAAGACAAGTGTCACCCTATCCATTTGCTCAGAAATCAGAGTCGGTTCTGCGGGCTGCTGCTCCTTCTTGCCTAGGCCAAGTCTCAAGTTGGGAGAAACCACCCGACAGCGAAATCCTCTTTCACCAGGCTCCTGCACTGGGAAAGCACAGCATTCGTTGGGAAATCTGAGTCGCTTTGTGGGATGCTGCTCCTATTTGCCTGAGCTAGTCTGCGCAGCACGGTGGAAGAAACCCGCATGGAGCGAAATTCTCTTGGCCCTAGCATCCTCACTGCCTGCGAGAGAAGCGTGGATGCACATCTGGAAAGGGCCTTAAGGATAGGGACACGGCTGTCACCGTGCTCCCCGGGAGCAAGTCTGGGGAAGGAGCAGAACGCCTCCCCGTGAGAAGAGAAGGAGCCGTTGGCCTTGTTGTCGTGAAACAGTCACAAAGCAGGAGAGCCTGCCCTGGGAAGAACAGCGGGACGGTGGCAAGACAAGTGTCACCCGCTCCCTGTTCGTAGAGACGAAAGCCTGGCTTTAGGAAGACACGAGGGGACGGCTAGGGCAGACGCGCATACTCCACTCTGAGGAAGGAGTCTGGGCAGAATGCAGGCCTGTTCTGTGTGCCTCCTGTCCCAAGGGGACAGCATCTCCAAGGCCACCTGTCCCTAGGGCAGACGTGGGCTTGCCACCAGGCGCCATACCCAGAACTCGCAGATACAGCTCCCTGGAAGAAAAGGCAGCCAGATGCCATCTTCCTCCAAGAGGTGGCAGCGTTGGGGGTGGCAGGGGCTGTGTCGGGGAAGAAGAGGGTATAGTCCCCCACAGCTCCCCATCCCAGTGCACGGGCGCTGTGCAGGGTTCCTGTCGCCTCTCCTTTCCTATGGGGAAGGCACTGGCCTAGTCCCCGAGTCCGCCTGAACTCCAGAGCGAAAAGCCAAGCCTTACTACGCCAGGAGATGGCAGTTGGCAGGGAGTGTCATCCTAGACCACGCACGCTGCTGCAGGGTGGTGGCTGTGTCTGCGAAGTTCAGCCTGGCACGGTGAACCCAGGGTGCGACCATGGAGCCTGGGAGAGCAAAGCCCAAAGAGGCACCAGCTCTCCCACAGATCTCCTTCCCTGACGCGACAGAGCGAACGCCCAAAGCCTTGCTGAGGAAGCAGCAGCGAAGTGCGGTTCAGGCCAAGCTGAAAACCTCTGCAAAAGCATAGCAGTCGCTGGGAAAAAAGAGTCGGTTCCCTGGGCTGCTGTTGCTGCTTGCTTGAGCCTAGTATTGGCAGCACGGTGGCAGAATCCCGCATAGAGCGAAAGCCTCTTTGCCTGGGCATTCCCTCTAGGAAAGCACAGCATTCTTGGGGAAAACAGAGTCGGTTCTGTGCGATTCAGAGGCCGCTTGCCTGAACATAGTCTCTGAAGCACGGTGTAAGAAACCCGCATGGAGCGAAATCCTCTTGTCCCGGGCATCAACTCTACTTGAGAGAGAAGCGTGGTTGTGCCTGTAGAAACAGTCTTAAGGAAAGGTCATGAAACAGGAGGGCATGCATTGCAATAGTAGCGGGCAGGTGGCAAGACAAGTGTCACCCTATCCATTTGCTCAGAATTCAGAGTCGGTTCTGCGGGCTGCTGCTCCTGCTTGCCTAGGCCAAGTCTCAAGTTGGGAGAAACCACCCGACAGCGAAATCCTCTTTCTCCAGGCTCCTGCACTGGGAAAGCACAGCATTCGTTGGGAAATCTGAGTCGCTTTGTGGGATGCTGCTCCTACTTGCCTGAGCTAGTCTGCGCAGCACGGTGGAAGAAACCCGCATGGAGCGAAATTCTCTTGGCCCTAGCATCCTCACTGCCTGCGAGAGAAGCGTGGATGCACATCTGGAAAGGGCCTTAAGGATAGGGACACGGCTGTCACCGTGCTCCCCGGGAGCAAGTCTGGGGAAGGAGCAGAACGCCTCCCCGTGAGAAGAGAAGGAGCCGTTGGCCTTGTTGTCGTGAAACAGTCACAAAGCAGGAGAGCCTGCCCTGGGAAGAACAGCGGGACGGTGGCAAGACAAGTGTCACCCGCTCCCTGTTCGTAGAGACGAAAGCCTGGCTTTAGGAAGACACGAGGGGACGGCTAGGGCAGACGCGCATACTCCACTCTGAGGAAGGAGTCTGGGCAGAATGCAGGCCTGTTCTGTGTGCCTCCTGTCCCAAGGGGACAGCATCTCCAAGGCCACCTGTCCCTAGGGCAGACGTGGGCTTGCCACCAGGCGCCATACCCAGAACTCGCAGATACAGCTCCCTGGAAGAAAAGGCAGCCAGATGCCATCTTCCTCCAAGAGGTGGCAGCGTTGGGGGTGGCAGGGGGTGTGTCGGGGAAGAAGAGGGTATAGTCCCCCACAGCTCCCCATCCCAGTGCACGGGCGCAGTCAGGGTTCCTGTCGCCTCTCCTTTCCTATGGGGAAGGCACTGGCCTAGTCCCCGGGTCCGCCTGAACTCCAGAGCGAAAAGCCAAGCCTTACTACGCCAGGAGATGGCAGTTGGCAGGGAGTGTCATCCTAGACCACGCACGCTGCTGCAGGGTGGTGGCTGTGTCTACGATGTTCAGCCTGGCACGGTGAACCCAGGGTGCGACCATGGAGCCTGGGAGAGCAAAGCCCAAAGAGGCACCAGCTCTCCCACAGATCTCCTTCCCTGACGCGACAGAGCGAACGCCCAAAGCCTTGCTGAGGAAGCAGCAGCGAAGTGCGGTTCAGGCCAAGCTGAAAACCTCTGCGAAAGCATAGCAGTCGCTGGGAAAAAAGAGTCGGTTCCCTGGGCTGCTGTTGCTGCTTGCTTGAGCCTAGTATTGGCAGCACGGTGGCAGAATCCCGCATAGAGCGAAAGCCTCTTTGCCTGGGCATTCCCTCTAGGAAAGCACAGCATTCTTGGGGAAAACAGAGTCGGTTCTGTGCGATTCAGAGGCCGCTTGCCTGAACATAGTCTCTGAAGCACGGTGTAAGAAACCCGCATGGAGCGAAATCCTCTTGTCCCGGGCATCCCCTCTACTTGAGAGAGAAGCGTGGTTGTGCCTGTAGAAACAGTCTTAAGGAAAGGTCATGAAACAGGAGGGCATGCATTGCAATAGTAGCGGGCAGGTGGCAAGACAAGTGTCACCCTATCCATTTGCTCAGAAATCAGAGTCGGTTCTGCGGGCTGCTGCTCCTGCTTGCCTAGGCCAAGTCTCAAGTTGGGAGAAACCACCCGACAGCGAAATCCTCTTTCACCAGGCTCCTGCACTGGGAAAGCAGAGCATTCGTTGGGAAATCTGAGTCGCTTTGTGGGATGCTGCTCCTACTTGCCTGAGCTAGTCTGCGCAGCACGGTGGAAGAAACCCGCATGGAGCGAAATTCTCTTGGCCCTAGCATCCTCACTGCCTGCGAGAGAAGCGTGGATGCACATCTGGAAAGGGCCTTAAGGATAGGGACACGGCTGTCACCGTGCTCCCCGGGAGCAAGTCTGGGGAAGGAGCAGAACGCCTCCCCGTGAGAAGAGAAGGAGCCGTTGGCCTTGTTGTCGTGAAACAGTCACAAAGCAGGAGAGCCTGCCCTGGGAAGAACAGCGGGACGGTGGCAAGACAAGTGTCACCCGCTCCCTGTTCGTAGAGACGAAAGCCTGGCTTTAGGAAGACACGAGGGGACGGCTAGGGCAGACGCGCATACTCCACTCTGAGGAAGGAGTCTGGGCAGAATGCAGGCCTGTTCTGTGTGCCTCCTGTCCCAAGGGGACAGCATCTCCAAGGCCACCTGTCCCTAGGGCAGACGTGGGCTTGCCACCAGGCGCCATACCCAGAACTCGCAGATACAGCTCCCTGGAAGAAAAGGCAGCCAGATGCCATCTTCCTCCAAGAGGTGGCAGCGTTGGGGGTGGCAGGGGCTGTGTCGGGGAAGAAGAGGGTATAGTCCCCCACAGCTCCCCATCCCAGTGCACGGGCGCTGTGCAGGGTTCCTGTCGCCTCTCCTTTCCTATGGGGAAGGTACTGGCCTAGTCCCCGAGTCCGCCTGAACTCCAGAGCGAAAAGCCAAGCCTTACTACGCCAGGAGATGGCAGTTGGCAGGGAGTGTCATCCTAGACCACGCACGCTGCTGCAGGGTGGTGGCTGTGTCTGCGAAGTTCAGCCTGGCACGGTGAACCCAGGGTGCGACCATGGAGCCTGGGAGAGCAAAGCCCAAAGAGGCACCAGCTCTCCCACAGATCTCCTTCCCTGACGCGACAGAGCGAACGCCCAAAGCCTTGCTGAGGAAGCAGCAGCGAAGTGCGGTTCAGGCCAAGCTGAAAACCTCTGCAAAAGCATAGCAGTCGCTGGGAAAAAAGAGTCGGTTCCCTGGGCTGCTGTTGCTGCTTGCTTGAGCCTAGTATTGGCAGCACGGTGGCAGAATCCCGCATAGAGCGAAAGCCTCTTTGCCTGGGCATTCCCTCTAGGAAAGCACAGCATTCTTGGGGAAAACAGAGTCGGTTCTGTGCGATTCAGAGGCCGCTTGCCTGAACATAGTCTCTGAAGCACGGTGAAAGAAACCCGCATGGAGCGAAATCCTCTTGTCCCGGGCATCAACTCTACTTGAGAGAGAAGCGTGGTTGTGCCTGTAGAAACAGTCTTAAGGAAAGGTCATGAAACAGGAGGGCATGCATTGCAATAGTAGCGGGCAGGTGGCAAGACAAGTGTCACCCTATCCATTTGCTCAGAAATCAGAGTCGGTTCTGCGGGCTGCTGCTCCTGCTTGCCTAGGCCAAGTCTCAAGTTGGGAGAAACCACCCGACAGCGAAATCCTCTTTCTCCAGGCTCCTGCACTGGGAAAGCACAGCATTCGTTGGGAAATCTGAGTCGCTTTGTGGGATGCTGCTCCTACTTGCCTGAGCTAGTCTGCGCAGCACGGTGGAAGAAACCCGCATGGAGCGAAATTCTCTTGGCCCTAGCATCCTCACTGCCTGCGAGAGAAGCGTGGATGCACATCTGGAAAGGGCCTTAAGGATAGGGACACGGCTGTCACCGTGCTCCCCGGGAGCAAGTCTGGGGAAGGAGCAGAACGCCTCCCCGTGAGAAGAGAAGGAGCCGTTGGCCTTGTTGTCGTGAAACAGTCACAAAGCAGGAGAGCCTGCCCTGGGAAGAACAGTGGGACGGTGGCAAGACAAGTGTCACCCGCTCCCTGTTCGTAGAGACGAAAGCCTGGCTTTAGGAAGACACGAGGGGACGGCTAGGGCAGACGCGCATACTCCACTCTGAGGAAGGAGTCTGGGCAGAATGCAGGCCTGTTCTGTGTGCCTCCTGTCCCAAGGGGACAGCATCTCCAAGGCCACCTGTCCCTAGGGCAGACGTGGGCTTGCCACCAGGCGCCATACCCAGAACTCGCAGATACAGCTCCCTGGAAGAAAAGGCAGCCAGATGCCATCTTCCTCCAAGAGGTGGCAGCGTTGGGGGTGGCAGGGGCTGTGTCGGGGAAGAAGAGGGTATAGTCCCCCACAGCTCCCCATCCCAGTGCACGGGCGCAGTACAGGGTTCCTGTCGCCTCTCCTTTCCTATGGGGAAGTCACTGGCCTAGTCCCCGAGTCCGCCTGAACTCCAGAGCGAAAAGCCAAGCCTTACTACGCCAGGAGATGGCAGTTGGCAGGGAGTGTCATCCTAGACCACGCACGCTGCTGCAGGGTGGTGGCTGTGTCTACGATGTTCAGCCTGGCACGGTGAACCCAGGGTGCGACCATGGAGCCTGGGAGAGCAAAGCCCAAAGAGGCACCAGCTCTCCCACAGATCTCCTTCCCTGACGCGACAGAGCGAACGCCCAAAGCCTTGCTGAGGAAGCAGCAGCGAAGTGCGGTTCAGGCCAAGCTGAAAACCTCTGCGAAAGCATAGCAGTCGCTGGGAAAAAAGAGTCGGTTCCCTGGGCTGCTGTTGCTGCTTGCTTGAGCCTAGTATTGGCAGCACGGTGGCAGAATCCCGCATAGAGCGAAAGCCTCTTTGCCTGGGCATTCCCTCTAGGAAAGCACAGCATTCTTGGGGAAAACAGAGTCGGTTCTGTGCGATTCAGAGGCCGCTTGCCTGAACATAGTCTCTGAAGCACGGTGTAAGAAACCCGCATGGAGCGAAATCCTCTTGTCCCGGGCATCAACTCTACTTGAGAGAGAAGCGTGGTTGTGCCTGTAGAAACAGTCTTAAGGAAAGGTCATGAAACAGGAGGGCATGCATTGCAATAGTAGCGGGCAGGTGGCAAGACAAGTGTCACCCTATCCATTTGCTCAGAATTCAGAGTCGGTTCTGCGGGCTGCTGCTCCTTCTTGCCTAGGCCAAGTCTCAAGTTGGGAGAAACCACCCGACAGCGAAATCCTCTTTCACCAGGCTCCTGCACTGGGAAAGCACAGCATTCGTTGGGAAATCTGAGTCGCTTTGTGGGATGCTGCTCCTATTTGCCTGAGCTAGTCTGCGCAGCACGGTGGAAGAAACCCGCATGGAGCGAAATTCTCTTGGCCCTAGCATCCTCACTGCCTGCGAGAGAAGCGTGGATGCACATCTGGAAAGGGCCTTAAGGATAGGGACACGGCTGTCACCGTGCTCCCCGGGAGCAAGTCTGGGGAAGGAGCAGAACGCCTCCCCGTGAGAAGAGAAGGAGCCGTTGGCCTTGTTGTCGTGAAACAGTCACAAAGCAGGAGAGCCTGCCCTGGGAAGAACAGCGGGACGGTGGCAAGACAAGTGTCACCCGCTCCCTGTTCGTAGAGACGAAAGCCTGGCTTTAGGAAGACACGAGGGGACGGCTAGGGCAGACGCGCATACTCCACTCTGAGGAAGGAGTCTGGGCAGAATGCAGGCCTGTTCTGTGTGCCTCCTGTCCCAAGGGGACAGCATCTCCAAGGCCACCTGTCCCTAGGGCAGACGTGGGCTTGCCACCAGGCGCCATACCCAGAACTCGCAGATACAGCTCCCTGGAAGAAAAGGCAGCCAGATGCCATCTTCCTCCAAGAGGTGGCAGCGTTGGGGGTGGCAGGGGGTGTGTCGGGGAAGAAGAGGGTATAGTCCCCCACAGCTCCCCATCCCAGTGCACGGGCGCTGTGCAGGGTTCCTGTCGCCTCTCCTTTCCTATGGGGAAGGCACTGGCCTAGTCCCCGAGTCCGCCTGAACTCCAGAGCGAAAAGCCAAGCCTTACTACGCCAGGAGATGGCAGTTGGCAGGGAGTGTCATCCTAGACCACGCACGCTGCTGCAGGGTGGTGGCTGTGTCTGCGAAGTTCAGCCTGGCACGGTGAACCCAGGGTGCGACCATGG
Source organism: Neogale vison (assembly GCF_020171115.1). NCBI lineage: Eukaryota > Metazoa > Chordata > Mammalia > Carnivora > Mustelidae > Neogale > Neogale vison. Next base: position 98,257 of record NW_025334912.1, on the reverse strand, counting down.
AGCCTGGGAGAGCAAAGCCCAAAGAGGCACCAGCTCTCCCACAGATCTCCTTCCCTGACGCGACAGAGCGAACGCCCAAAGCCTTGCTGAGGAAGCAGCAGCGAAGTGCGGTTCAGGCCAAGCTGAAAACCTCTGCAAAAGCATAGCAGTCGCTGGGAAAAAAGAGTCGGTTCCCTGGGCTGCTGTTGCTGCTTGCTTGAGCCTAGTATTGGCAGCACGGTGGCAGAATCCCGCATAGAGCGAAAGCCTCTTTGCCTGGGCATTCCCTCTAGGAAAGCACAGCATTCTTGGGGAAAACAGAGTCGGTTCTGTGCGATTCAGAGGCCGCTTGCCTGAACATAGTCTCTGAAGCACGGTGTAAGAAACCCGCATGGAGCGAAATCCTCTTGTCCCGGGCATCAACTCTACTTGAGAGAGAAGCGTGGTTGTGCCTGTAGAAACAGTCTTAAGGAAAGGTCATGAAACAGGAGGGCATGCATTGCAATAGTAGCGGGCAGGTGGCAAGACAAGTGTCACCCTCTCCGTTTGCTCAGAAATCAGAGTCGGTTCTGCGGGCTGCTGCTCCTGCTTGCCTAGGCCAAGTCTCAAGTTGGGAGAAACCACCCGACAGCGAAATCCTCTTTCACCAGGCTCCTGCACTGGGAAAGCACAGCATTCGTTGGGAAATCTGAGTCGCTTTGTGGGATGCTGCTCCTGCTTGCCTGAGCTAGTCTGCGCAGCACGGTGGAAGAAACCCGCATGGAGCGAAATTCTCTTGGCCCTAGCATCCTCACTGCCTGCGAGAGAAGCGTGGATGCACATCTGGAAAGGGCCTTAAGGATAGGGACACGGCTGTCACCGTGCTCCCCGGGAGCAAGTCTGGGGAAGGAGCAGAACGCCTCCCCGTGAGAAGAGAAGGAGCCGTTGGCCTTGTTGTCGTGAAACAGTCACAAAGCAGGAGAGCCTGCCCTGGGAAGAACAGCGGGACGGTGGCAAGACAAGTGTCACCCGCTCCCTGTTCGTAGAGACGAAAGCCTGGCTTTAGGAAGACACGAGGGGACGGCTAGGGCAGACGCGCATACTCCACTCTGAGGAAGGAGTCTGGGCAGAATGCAGGCCTGTTCTGTGTGCCTCCTGTCCCAAGGGGACAGCATCTCCAAGGCCACCTGTCCCTAGGGCAGACGTGGGCTTGCCACCAGGCGCCATACCCAGAACTCGCAGATACAGCTCCCTGGAAGAAAAGGCAGCCAGATGCCATCTTCCTCCAAGAGGTGGCAGCGTTGGGGGTGGCAGGGGGTGTGTCGGGGAAGAAGAGGGTATAGTCCCCCACAGCTCCCCATCCCAGTGCACGGGCGCAGTCAGGGTTCCTGTCGCCTCTCCTTTCCTATGGGGAAGGCACTGGCCTAGTCCCCGGGTCCGCCTGAACTCCAGAGCGAAAAGCCAAGCCTTACTACGCCAGGAGATGGCAGTTGGCAGGGAGTGTCATCCTAGACCACGCACGCTGCTGCAGGGTGGTGGCTGTGTCTACGATGTTCAGCCTGGCACGGTGAACCCAGGGTGCGACCATGGAGCCTGGGAGAGCAAAGCCCAAAGAGGCACCAGCTCTCCCACAGATCTCCTTCCCTGACGCGACAGAGCGAACGCCCAAAGCCTTGCTGAGGAAGCAGCAGCGAAGTGCGGTTCAGGCCAAGCTGAAAACCTCTGCGAAAGCATAGCAGTCGCTGGGAAAAAAGAGTCGGTTCCCTGGGCTGCTGTTGCTGCTTGCTTGAGCCTAGTATTGGCAGCACGGTGGCAGAATCCCGCATAGAGCGAAAGCCTCTTTGCCTGGGCATTCCCTCTAGGAAAGCACAGCATTCTTGGGGAAAACAGAGTCGGTTCTGTGCGATTCAGAGGCCGCTTGCCTGAACATAGTCTCTGAAGCACGGTGTAAGAAACCCGCATGGAGCGAAATCCTCTTGTCCCGGGCATCCCCTCTACTTGAGAGAGAAGCGTGGTTGTGCCTGTAGAAACAGTCTTAAGGAAAGGTCATGAAACAGGAGGGCATGCATTGCAATAGTAGCGGGCAGGTGGCAAGACAAGTGTCACCCTATCCATTTGCTCAGAAATCAGAGTCGGTTCTGCGGGCTGCTGCTCCTGCTTGCCTAGGCCAAGTCTCAAGTTGGGAGAAACCACCCGACAGCGAAATCCTCTTTCACCAGGCTCCTGCACTGGGAAAGCAGAGCATTCGTTGGGAAATCTGAGTCGCTTTGTGGGATGCTGCTCCTACTTGCCTGAGCTAGTCTGCGCAGCACGGTGGAAGAAACCCGCATGGAGCGAAATTCTCTTGGCCCTAGCATCCTCACTGCCTGCGAGAGAAGCGTGGATGCACATCTGGAAAGGGCCTTAAGGATAGGGACACGGCTGTCACCGTGCTCCCCGGGAGCAAGTCTGGGGAAGGAGCAGAACGCCTCCCCGTGAGAAGAGAAGGAGCCGTTGGCCTTGTTGTCGTGAAACAGTCACAAAGCAGGAGAGCCTGCCCTGGGAAGAACAGCGGGACGGTGGCAAGACAAGTGTCACCCGCTCCCTGTTCGTAGAGACGAAAGCCTGGCTTTAGGAAGACACGAGGGGACGGCTAGGGCAGACGCGCATACTCCACTCTGAGGAAGGAGTCTGGGCAGAATGCAGGCCTGTTCTGTGTGCCTCCTGTCCCAAGGGGACAGCATCTCCAAGGCCACCTGTCCCTAGGGCAGACGTGGGCTTGCCACCAGGCGCCATACCCAGAACTCGCAGATACAGCTCCCTGGAAGAAAAGGCAGCCAGATGCCATCTTCCTCCAAGAGGTGGCAGCGTTGGGGGTGGCAGGGGGTGTGTCGGGGAAGAAGAGGGTATAGTCCCCCACAGCTCCCCATCCCAGTGCACGGGCGCTGTGCAGGGTTCCTGTCGCCTCTCCTTTCCTATGGGGAAGGCACTGGCCTAGTCCCCGAGTCCGCCTGAACTCCAGAGCGAAAAGCCAAGCCTTACTACGCCAGGAGATGGCAGTTGGCAGGGAGTGTCATCCTAGACCACGCACGCTGCTGCAGGGTGGTGGCTGTGTCTGCGAAGTTCAGCCTGGCACGGTGAACCCAGGGTGCGACCATGGAGCCTGGGAGAGCAAAGCCCAAAGAGGCACCAGCTCTCCCACAGATCTCCTTCCCTGACGCGACAGAGCGAACGCCCAAAGCCTTGCTGAGGAAGCAGCAGCGAAGTGCGGTTCAGGCCAAGCTGAAAACCTCTGCGAAAGCATAGCAGTCGCTGGGAAAAAAGAGTCGGTTCCCTGGGCTGCTGTTGCTGCTTGCTTGAGCCTAGTATTGGCAGCACGGTGGCAGAATCCCGCATAGAGCGAAAGCCTCCTTGCCTGGGCATTCCCTCTAGGAAAGCACAGCATTCTTGGGGAAAACAGAGTCGGTTCTGTGCGATTCAGAGGCCGCTTGCCTGAACATAGTCTCTGAAGCACGGTGTAAGAAACCCGCATGGAGCGAAATCCTCTTGTCCCGGGCATCCCCTCTACTTGAGAGAGAAGCGTGGTTGTGCCTGTAGAAACAGTCTTAATGAAAGGTCATGAAACAGGAGGGCATGCATTGCAATAGAAGCGGGCAGGTGGCAAGACAAGTGTCACCCTCTCCGTTTGCTCAGAAATCAGAGTCGGTTCTGCGGGCTGCTGCTCCTGCTTGCCTAGGCCAAGTCTCAAGTTGGGAGAAACCACCCGACAGCGAAATCCTCTTTCACCAGGCTCCTGCACTGGGAAAGCACAGCATTCGTTGGGAAATCTGAGTCGCTTTGTGGGATGCTGCTCCTACTTGCCTGAGCTAGTCTGCGCAGCACGGTGGAAGAAACCCGCATGGAGCGAAATTCTCTTGGCCCTAGCATCCTCACTGCCTGCGAGAGAAGCGTGGATGCACATCTGGAAAGGGCCTTAAGGATAGGGACACGGCTGTCACCGTGCTCCCCGGGAGCAAGTCTGGGGAAGGAGCAGAACGCCTCCCCGTGAGAAGAGAAGGAGCCGTTGGCCTTGTTGTCGTGAAACAGTCACAAAGCAGGAGAGCCTGCCCTGGGAAGAACAGTGGGACGGTGGCAAGACAAGTGTCACCCGCTCCCTGTTCGTAGAGACGAAAGCCTGGCTTTAGGAAGACACGAGGGGACGGCTAGGGCAGACGCGCATACTCCACTCTGAGGAAGGAGTCTGGGCAGAATGCAGGCCTGTTCTGTGTGCCTCCTGTCCCAAGGGGACAGCATCTCCAAGGCCACCTGTCCCTAGGGCAGACGTGGGCTTGCCACGAGGCGCCATACCCAGAACTCGCAGATACAGCTCCCTGGAAGAAAAGGCAGCCAGATGCCATCTTCCTCCAAGAGGTGGCAGCGTTGGGGGTGGCAGGGGGTGTGTCGGGGAAGAAGAGGGTATAGTCCCCCACAGCTCCCCATCCCAGTGCACGGGCGCAGTACAGGGTTCCTGTCGCCTCTCCTTTCCTATGGGGAAGGCACTGGCCTAGTCCCCGAGTCCGCCTGAACTCCAGAGCGAAAAGCCAAGCCTTACTACGCCAGGAGATGGCAGTTGGCAGGGAGTGTCATCCTAGACCACGCACGCTGCTGCAGGGTGGTGGCTGTGTCTACGATGTTCAGCCTGGCACGGTGAACCCAGGGTGCGACCATGGAGCCTGGGAGAGCAAAGCCCAAAGAGGCACCAGCTCTCCCACAGATCTCCTTCCCTGACGCGACAGAGCGAACGCCCAAAGCCTTGCTGAGGAAGCAGCAGCGAAGTGCGGTTCAGGCCAAGCTGAAAACCTCTGCGAAAGCATAGCAGTCGCTGGGAAAAAAGAGTCGGTTCCCTGGGCTGCTGTTGCTGCTTGCTTGAGCCTAGTATTGGCAGCACGGTGGCAGAATCCCGCATAGAGCGAAAGCCTCTTTGCCTGGGCATTCCCTCTAGGAAAGCACAGCATTCTTGGGGAAAACAGAGTCGGTTCTGTGCGATTCAGAGGCCGCTTGCCTGAACATAGTCTCTGAAGCACGGTGTAAGAAACCCGCATGGAGCGAAATCCTCTTGTCCCGGGCATCAACTCTACTTGAGAGAGAAGCGTGGTTGTGCCTGTAGAAACAGTCTTAATGAAAGGTCATGAAACAGGAGGGCATGCATTGCAATAGTAGCGGGCAGGTGGCAAGACAAGTGTCACCCTCTCCGTTTGCTCAGAAATCAGAGTCGGTTCTGCGGGCTGCTGCTCCTGCTTGCCTAGGCCAAGTCTCAAGTTGGGAGAAACCACCCGACAGCGAAATCCTCTTTCACCAGGCTCCTGCACTGGGAAAGCACAGCATTCGTTGGGAAATCTGAGTCGCTTTGTGGGATGCTGCTCCTGCTTGCCTGAGCTAGTCTGCGCAGCACGGTGGAAGAAACCCGCATGGAGCGAAATTCTCTTGGCCCTAGCATCCTCACTGCCTGCGAGAGAAGCGTGGATGCACATCTGGAAAGGGCCTTAAGGATAGGGACACGGCTGTCACCGTGCTCCCCGGGAGCAAGTCTGGGGAAGGAGCAGAACGCCTCCCCGTGAGAAGAGAAGGAGCCGTTGGCCTTGTTGTCGTGAAACAGTCACAAAGCAGGAGAGCCTGCCCTGGGAAGAACAGCGGGACGGTGGCAAGACAAGTGTCACCCGCTCCCTGTTCGTAGAGACGAAAGCCTGGCTTTAGGAAGACACGAGGGGACGGCTAGGGCAGACGCGCATACTCCACTCTGAGGAAGGAGTCTGGGCAGAATGCAGGCCTGTTCTGTGTGCCTCCTGTCCCAAGGGGACAGCATCTCCAAGGCCACCTGTCCCTAGGGCAGACGTGGGCTTGCCACCAGGCGCCATACCCAGAACTCGCAGATACAGCTCCCTGGAAGAAAAGGCAGCCAGATGCCATCTTCCTCCAAGAGGTGGCAGCGTTGGGGGTGGCAGGGGGTGTGTCGGGGAAGAAGAGGGTATAGTCCCCCACAGCTCCCCATCCAAGTGCACGGGCGCAGTCAGGGTTCCTGTCGCCTCTCCTTTCCTATGGGGAAGGCACTGGCCTAGTCCCCGGGTCCGCCTGAACTCCAGAGCGAAAAGCCAAGCCTTACTACGCCAGGAGATGGCAGTTGGCAGGGAGTGTCATCCTAGACCACGCACGCTGCTGCAGGGTGGTGGCTGTGTCTACGATGTTCAGCCTGGCACGGTGAACCCAGGGTGCGACCATGGAGCCTGGGAGAGCAAAGCCCAAAGAGGCACCAGCTCTCCCACAGATCTCCTTCCCTGACGCGACAGAGCGAACGCCCAAAGCCTTGCTGAGGAAGCAGCAGCGAAGTGCGGTTCAGGCCAAGCTGAAAACCTCTGCGAAAGCATAGCAGTCGCTGGGAAAAAAGAGTCGGTTCCCTGGGCTGCTGTTGCTGCTTGCTTGAGCCTAGTATTGGCAGCACGGTGGCAGAATCCCGCATAGAGCGAAAGCCTCTTTGCCTGGGCATTCCCTCTAGGAAAGCACAGCATTCTTGGGGAAAACAGAGTCGGTTCTGTGCGATTCAGAGGCCGCTTGCCTGAACATAGTCTCTGAAGCACGGTGTAAGAAACCCGCATGGAGCGAAATCCTCTTGTCCCGGGCATCCCCTCTACTTGAGAGAGAAGCGTGGTTGTGCCTGTAGAAACAGTCTTAAGGAAAGGTCATGAAACAGGAGGGCATGCATTGCAATAGTAGCGGGCAGGTGGCAAGACAAGTGTCACCCTATCCATTTGCTCAGAAATCAGAGTCGGTTCTGCGGGCTGCTGCTCCTGCTTGCCTAGGCCAAGTCTCAAGTTGGGAGAAACCACCCGACAGCGAAATCCTCTTTCACCAGGCTCCTGCACTGGGAAAGCAGAGCATTCGTTGGGAAATCTGAGTCGCTTTGTGGGATGCTGCTCCTACTTGCCTGAGCTAGTCTGCGCAGCACGGTGGAAGAAACCCGCATGGAGCGAAATTCTCTTGGCCCTAGCATCCTCACTGCCTGCGAGAGAAGCGTGGATGCACATCTGGAAAGGGCCTTAAGGATAGGGACACGGCTGTCACCGTGCTCCCCGGGAGCAAGTCTGGGGAAGGAGCAGAACGCCTCCCCGTGAGAAGAGAAGGAGCCGTTGGCCTTGTTGTCGTGAAACAGTCACAAAGCAGGAGAGCCTGCCCTGGGAAGAACAGCGGGACGGTGGCAAGACAAGTGTCACCCGCTCCCTGTTCGTAGAGACGAAAGCCTGGCTTTAGGAAGACACGAGGGGACGGCTAGGGCAGACGCGCATACTCCACTCTGAGGAAGGAGTCTGGGCAGAATGCAGGCCTGTTCTGTGTGCCTCCTGTCCCAAGGGGACAGCATCTCCAAGGCCACCTGTCCCTAGGGCAGACGTGGGCTTGCCACCAGGCGCCATACCCAGAACTCGCAGATACAGCTCCCTGGAAGAAAAGGCAGCCAGATGCCATCTTCCTCCAAGAGGTGGCAGCGTTGGGGGTGGCAGGGGGTGTGTCGGGGAAGAAGAGGGTATAGTCCCCCACAGCTCCCCATCCCAGTGCACGGGCGCTGTGCAGGGTTCCTGTCGCCTCTCCTTTCCTATGGGGAAGGCACTGGCCTAGTCCCCGAGTCCGCCTGAACTCCAGAGCGAAAAGCCAAGCCTTACTACGCCAGGAGATGGCAGTTGGCAGGGAGTGTCATCCTAGACCACGCACGCTGCTGCAGGGTGGTGGCTGTGTCTGCGAAGTTCAGCCTGGCACGGTGAACCCAGGGTGCGACCATGGAGCCTGGGAGAGCAAAGCCCAAAGAGGCACCAGCTCTCCCACAGATCTCCTTCCCTGACGCGACAGAGCGAACGCCCAAAGCCTTGCTGAGGAAGCAGCAGCGAAGTGCGGTTCAGGCCAAGCTGAAAACCTCTGCAAAAGCATAGCAGTCGCTGGGAAAAAAGAGTCGGTTCCCTGGGCTGCTGTTGCTGCTTGCTTGAGCCTAGTATTGGCAGCACGGTGGCAGAATCCCGCATAGAGCGAAAGCCTCTTTGCCTGGGCATTCCCTCTAGGAAAGCACAGCATTCTTGGGGAAAACAGAGTCGGTTCTGTGCGATTCAGAGGCCGCTTGCCTGAACATAGTCTCTGAAGCACGGTGTAAGAAACCCGCATGGAGCGAAATCCTCTTGTCCCGGGCATCAACTCTACTTGAGAGAGAAGCGTGGTTGTGCCTGTAGAAACAGTCTTAAGGAAAGGTCATGAAACAGGAGGGCATGCATTGCAATAGTAGCGGGCAGGTGGCAAGACAAGTGTCACCCTATCCATTTGCTCAGAAATCAGAGTCGGTTCTGCGGGCTGCTGCTCCTGCTTGCCTAGGCCAAGTCTCAAGTTGGGAGAAACCACCCGACAGCGAAATCCTCTTTCTCCAGGCTCCTGCACTGGGAAAGCACAGCATTCGTTGGGAAATCTGAGTCGCTTTGTGGGATGCTGCTCCTACTTGCCTGAGCTAGTCTGCGCAGCACGGTGGAAGAAACCCGCATGGAGCGAAATTCTCTTGGCCCTAGCATCCTCACTGCCTGCGAGAGAAGCGTGGATGCACATCTGGAAAGGGCCTTAAGGATAGGGACACGGCTGTCACCGTGCTCCCCGGGAGCAAGTCTGGGGAAGGAGCAGAACGCCTCCCCGTGAGAAGAGAAGGAGCCGTTGGCCTTGTTGTCGTGAAACAGTCACAAAGCAGGAGAGCCTGCCCTGGGAAGAACAGTGGGACGGTGGCAAGACAAGTGTCACCCGCTCCCTGTTCGTAGAGACGAAAGCCTGGCTTTAGGAAGACACGAGGGGACGGCTAGGGCAGACGCGCATACTCCACTCTGAGGAAGGAGTCTGGGCAGAATGCAGGCCTGTTCTGTGTGCCTCCTGTCCCAAGGGGACAGCATCTCCAAGGCCACCTGTCCCTAGGGCAGACGTGGGCTTGCCACCAGGCGCCATACCCAGAACTCGCAGATACAGCTCCCTGGAAGAAAAGGCAGCCAGATGCCATCTTCCTCCAAGAGGTAGCAGCGTTGGGGGTGGCAGGGGGTGTGTCGGGGAAGAAGAGGGTATAGTCCCCCACAGCTCCCCATCCCAGTGCACGGGCGCAGTACAGGGTTCCTGTCGCCTCTCCTTTCCTATGGGGAAGGCACTGGCCTAGTCCCCGAGTCCGCCTGAACTCCAGAGCGAAAAGCCAAGCCTTACTACGCCAGGAGATGGCAGTTGGCAGGGAGTGTCATCCTAGACCACGCACGCTGCTGCAGGGTGGTGGCTGTGTCTGCGAAGTTCAGCCTGGCACGGTGAACCCAGGGTGCGACCATGGAGCCTGGGAGAGCAAAGCCCAAAGAGGCACCAGCTCTCCCACAGATCTCCTTCCCTGACGCGACAGAGCGAACGCCCAAAGCCTTGCTGAGGAAGCAGCAGCGAAGTGCGGTTCAGGCCAAGCTGAAAACCTCTGCGAAAGCATAGCAGTCGCTGGGAAAAAAGAGTCGGTTCCCTGGGCTGCTGTTGCTGCTTGCTTGAGCCTAGTATTGGCAGCACGGTGGCAGAATCCCGCATAGAGCGAAAGCCTCTTTGCCTGGGCATTCCCTCTAGGAAAGCACAGCATTCTTGGGGAAAACAGAGTAGGTTCTGTGCGATTCAGAGGCCGCTTGCCTGAACATAGTCTCTGAAGCACGGTGTAAGAAACCCGCATGGAGCGAAATCCTCTTGTCCCGGGCATCCCCTCTACATGAGAGAGAAGCGTGGTTGTGCCTGTAGAAACAGTCTTAATGAAAGGTAATGAAACAGGAGAGCATGCATTGAAATAGAAGCGGGCAGGTGGCAAGACAAGTGTCACCCTCTCCGTTTGCTTAGAAATCAGAGTCGGTTCTGCGGGCTGCTGCTCCTGCTTGCCTAGGCCATGTCTCAGGTGGGAGATACCAACCTACAGGGAAAGACTCTTTGACCAGGCTCCTCCTCTTGGAAACCCCAGCGTTCGTTGGGAAATCTGAGTCACTTTGTGGGATGCTGCTGTTGCTTGCCTGAGCTAGTCTGCGCAGCACGGTGGAATAAACCCACATGGAGCGAAATTCTCTTGGCCCTAGCATCCTCACTGCCTGCGAGAGAAGCGTGGATGCACATCTGGAAAGGGCCTTAAGGATAGGGACACGGCTGTCACCGTGCTCCCCGGGAGCAAGTCTGGGGAAGGAGCAGAACGCCTCCCCGTGAGAAGAGAAGGAGCCATTGGCCTTGTTGTCGGGAAACAGTCGCAAAGCAGGAGAGCCTGCCCTGGGAAGAACAGCGGGACGGTGGCAAGACAAGTGTCACCCGCTCCCTGTTCGTAGAGACGAAAGCCTGGCTTTAGGAAGACACGAGGGGACGGCTAGGGCAGACGCGCATACTCCACTCTGAGGAAGGAGTCTGGGCAGAATGCAGGCCTGTTCTGTGTGCCTCCTGTCCCAAGGGGACAGCATTTTCAAGGCCACCTGTCGCTAGGGCAGACGTGGGCTTGCCACCAGGCGCCATACCCAGAACTCGCAGTTACAGCTCCCTGGAAGAAAAGGCAGCCAGATGCCATCTTCCTCCAAGAGGTGGCAGCGTTGGGGGTGGCAGGGGGTGTGTCGGGGAAGAAGAGGGTATAGTCCCCAACAGCTCCCCACCGCAGTGCACGGGCGCTGTGCAGGGTTCCTGTCGCCTCTCCTTTCCAAAGGGGAAGGCACTGGCCTAGTTCCTGAGTCCGCCTGAACTCCAGAGCAAAAAGCCAAGCCTTACTAGGTCAGGAGATGGCAGTTGGCAGGGAATGTCATCCTAGACCACGCACGCTGCTGCATGGTTGGTGGTTAAGTCTGCGAAGTTCAGCCTGGCATGGTGAACCCAGGGTGCGACCATGGAGCCTGGGAGAGCAAAGCCCAAGAGGCACCAGCTCTCCCACCGATCAACTTCCCTGACGCGACAGAGCGAACGCCCAAAGCCTTGCTGAGGAAGCAGCAGCGAAGTGCGGTTCAGGCCAAGCTGAAAACCTCTGTGAAAGCATAGCAGTCACTGGGAAAAAAGAGTCTGTTCTCTGGGCTGCTGTTGCTGCTTGCTTGAGCCTAGTATTGGCAGCACGGTGGCAGAATCCCTCATAGAGCGAAAGCCTCTTTGCCTGGGCATTCCCTCTAGGAATGCACAGCATTCTTGGGGAAAACAGAGTCGGTTCTGTGCGATTCAGAGGCCGCTTGCCTGAACATAGTCTCTGAAGCACGGTGTAAGAAACCCGCATGGAGCGAAATCCTCTTGTCCCGGGCATCCCCTCTACATGAGAGAGAAGCGTGGTTGTGCCTGTAGAAACAGTCTTAATGAAAGGTCATGAAACAGGAGAGCATGCATTGCAATAGTAGCGGGCAGGTGGCAAGACAAGTGTCACCCTATCCGTTTGTTCAGAAATCAGAGTCGGTTCTGCGGGCTGCTTCTCCTGCTTGCCTAGGCCAAGTCTCAAGTTGGGAGAAACCACCCGACAGCGAAATCCTCTTTCACCAGGCTCCTGCACTGGGAAAGCACAGCATTCGTTGGGAAATCTGAGTCGCTTTGTGGGATGCTGCTGCTGCTTGCCTGAGCTAGTCTGCGCAGCACGGTGGAAGAAACCCGCATGGAGCGAAATTCTCTTGGCCCTAGCATCCTCACTCCCTGCGAGAGAAGCGTGGATGCACATCTGGAAAGGGCCTTAAGGATAGGGACACGGCTGTCACCGTGCTCCCCGGGAGCAAGTCTGGGGAAGGAGCGGAACGCCTCCCCGTGAGAAGAGAAGGAGCCGTTGGCCTTGTTGTCGTGAAACAGTCGCAAAGCAGGAGAGCCTGCCCTGGGAAGAACAGCGGGACGGTGGCAAGACAAGTGTCACCCGCTCCCTGTTCGTAGAGACGAAAGCCTGGCTTTAGGAAGACACGAGGGGACGGCTAGGGCAGACGCGCATACTCCACTCTGAGGAAGGAGTCTGGGCAGAATGCAGGCCTGTTCTGTGTGCCTGCTGTCCCAAGGGGACAGCATCTCCAAGGCCACCTGTCCCTAGGGCAGACGTGGGCTTGCCACCAGGCGCCATACCCAGAACTCGCAGATACAGCTCCCTGGAAGAAAAGGCAGCCAGATGCCATCTTCCTCCAAGAGGTGGCAGCGTTGGGGGTGGCAGGGGGTGTGTCGGGGAAGAAGAGGGTATAGTCCCCCACAGCTCCCCATCCCAGTGCACGGGCGCTGTGCAGGGTTCCTGTCGACTCTCCTTTCCTATGGGGAAGGCACTGGCCTAGTCCCCGAGTCCGCCTGAACTCCAGAGCGAAAAGCCAAGCCTTACTACGCCAGGAGATGGCAGTTGGCAGGGAGTGTCATCCTAGACCACGCACGCTGCTGCAGGGTGGTGGCTGTGTCTGCGAAGTTCAGCCTGGCACGGTGAACCCAGGGTGCGACCATGGAGCCTGGGAGAGCAAAGCCCAAAGAGGCACCAGCTCTCCCACAGATCTCCTTCCCTGACGCGACAGAGCGAACGCCCAAAGCCTTGCTGAGGAAGCAGCAGCGAAGTGCGGTTCAGGCCAAGCTGAAAACCTCTGCGAAAGCATAGCAGTCGCTGGGAAAAAAGAGTCGGTTCCCTGGGCTGCTGTTGCTGCTTGCTTGAGCCTAGTATTGGCAGCACGGTGGCAGAATCCCGCATAGAGCGAAAGCCTCTTTGCCTGGGCATTCCCTCTAGGAAAGCACAGCATTCTTGGGGAAAACAGAGTCGGTTCTGTGCGATTCAGAGGCCGCTTGCCTGAACATAGTCTCTGAAGCACGGTGTAAGAAACCCGCATGGAGCGAAATCCTCTTGTCCCGGGCATCAACTCTACTTGAGAGAGAAGCGTGGTTGTGCCTGTAGAAACAGTCTTAAGGAAAGGTCATGAAACAGGAGGGCATGCATTGCAATAGTAGCGGGCAGGTGGCAAGACAAGTGTCACCCTATCCATTTGCTCAGAATTCAGAGTCGGTTCTGCGGGCTGCTGCTCCTTCTTGCCTAGGCCAAGTCTCAAGTTGGGAGAAACCACCCGACAGCGAAATCCTCTTTCACCAGGCTCCTGCACTGGGAAAGCACAGCATTCGTTGGGAAATCTGAGTCGCTTTGTGGGATGCTGCTCCTATTTGCCTGAGCTAGTCTGCGCAGCACGGTGGAAGAAACCCGCATGGAGCGAAATTCTCTTGGCCCTAGCATCCTCACTGCCTGCGAGAGAAGCGTGGATGCACATCTGGAAAGGGCCTTAAGGATAGGGACACGGCTGTCACCGTGCTCCCCGGGAGCAAGTCTGGGGAAGGAGCAGAACGCCTCCCCGTGAGAAGAGAAGGAGCCGTTGGCCTTGTTGTCGTGAAACAGTCACAAAGCAGGAGAGCCTGCCCTGGGAAGAACAGCGGGACGGTGGCAAGACAAGTGTCACCCGCTCCCTGTTCGTAGAGACGAAAGCCTGGCTTTAGGAAGACACGAGGGGACGGCTAGAGCAGACGCGCATACTCCACTCTGAGGAAGGAGTCTGGGCAGAATGCAGGCCTGTTCTGTGTGCCTCCTGTCCCAAGGGGACAGCATCTCCAAGGCCACCTGTCCCTAGGGCAGACGTGGGCTTGCCACCAGGCGCCATACCCAGAACTCGCAGATACAGCTCCCTGGAAGAAAAGGCAGCCAGATGCCATCCTCCTCCAAGAGGTGGCAGCGTTGGGGGTGGCAGGGGGTGTGTCGGGGAAGAAGAGTGTATAGTCCCCCACAGCTCCCCATCCCAGTGCACGGGCGCTGTGCAGGGTTCCTGTCGCCTCTCCTTTCCTATGGGGAAGGCACTGGCCTAGTCCCCGAGTCCGCCTGAACTCCAGAGCGAAAAGCCAAGCCTTACTACGCCAGGAGATGGCAGTTGGCAGGGAGTGTCATCCTAGACCACGCACGCTGCTGCAGGGTGGTGGCTGTGTCTGCGAAGTTCAGCCTGGCACGGTGAACCCAGGGTGCGACCATGGAGCCTGGGAGAGCAAAGCCCAAAGAGGCACCAGCTCTCCCACAGATCTCCTTCCCTGACGCGACAGAGCGAACGCCCAAAGCCTTGCTGAGGAAGCAGCAGCGAAGTGCGGTTCAGGCCAAGCTGAAAACCTCTGCGAAAGCATAGCAGTCGCTGGGAAAAAAGAGTCGGTTCCCTGGGCTGCTGTTGCTGCTTGCTTGAGCCTAGTATTGGCAGCACGGTGGCAGAATCCCGCATAGAGCGAAAGCCTCTTTGCCTGGGCATTCCCTCTAGGAAAGCACAGCATTCTTGGGGAAAACAGAGTCGGTTCTGTGCGATTCAGAGGCCGCTTGCCTAAACATAGTCTCTGAAGCACGGTGTAAGAAACCCGCATGGAGCGAAATCCTCTTGTCCCGGGCATCCCCTCTACTTGAGAGAGAAGCGTGGTTGTGCCTGTAGAAACAGTCTTAATGAAAGGTCATGAAACAGGAGGGCATGCATTGCAATAGTAGCGGGCAGGTGGCAAGACAAGTGTCACCCTCTCCGTTTGCTCAGAAATCAGAGTCGGTTCTGCGGGCTGCTGCTCCTGCTTGCCTAGGCCAAGTCTCAAGTTGGGAGAAACCACCCGACAGCGAAATCCTCTTTCACCAGGCTCCTGCACTGGGAAAGCACAGCATTCGTTGGGAAATCTGAGTCGCTTTGTGGGATGCTGCTCCTGCTTGCCTGAGCTAGTCTGCGCAGCACGGTGGAAGAAACCCGCATGGAGCGAAATTCTCTTGGCCCTAGCATCCTCACTCCCTGCGAGAGAAGCGTGGATGCACATCTGGAAAGGGCCTTAAGGATAGGGACACGGCTGTCACCGTGCTCCCCGGGAGCAAGTCTGGGGAAGGAGCAGAACGCCTCCCCGTGAGAAGAGAAGGAGCCGTTGGCCTTGTTGTCGTGAAACAGTCACAAAGCAGGAGAGCCTGCCCTGGGAAGAACAGCGGGACGGTGGCAAGACAAGTGTCACCCGCTCCCTGTTCGTAGAGACGAAAGCCTGGCTTTAGGAAGACACGAGGGGACGGCTAGGGCAGACGCGCATACTTCACTCTGAGGAAGGAGTCTGGGCAGAATGCAGGCCTGTTCTGTGTGCCTCCTGTCCCAAGGGGACAGCATCTCCAAGGCCACCTGTCCCTAGGGCAGACGTGGGCTTGCCACCAGGCGCCATACCCAGAACTCGCGGATACAGCTCCCTGGAAGAAAAGGCAGCCAGATGCCATCTTCCTCCAAGAGGTGGCAGCGTTGGGGGTGGCAGGGGGTGTGTCGGGGAAGAAGAGGGTATAGTCCCCCACAGCTCCCCATCCCAGTGCACGGGCGCAGTGCAGGGTTCCTGTCGCCTCTCCATTCCTATGGGGAAGGCACTGGCCTAGTCCCCGAGTCCGCCTGAACTCCAGAGCGAAAAGCCAAGCCTTACTACGCCAGGAGATGGCAGTTGGCAGGGAGTGTCATCCTAGACCACGCACGCTGCTGCAGGGTGGTGGCTGTGTCTACGATGTTCAGCCTGGCACGGTGAACCCAGGGTGCGACCATGGAGCCTGGGAGAGCAAAGCCCAAAGAGGCACCAGCTCTCCCACAGATCTCCTTCCCTGACGCGACAGAGCGAACGCCCAAAGCCTTGCTGAGGAAGCAGCAGCGAAGTGCGGTTCAGGCCAAGCTGAAAACCTCTGCGAAAGCATAGCAGTCGCTGGGAAAAAAGAGTCGGTTCCCTGGGCTGCTGTTGCTGCTTGCTTGAGCCTAGTATTGGCAGCACGGTGGCAGAATCCCGCATAGAGCGAAAGCCTCTTTGCCTGGGCATTCCCTCTAGGAAAGCACAGCATTCTTGGGGAAAACAGAGTCGGTTCTGTGCGATTCAGAGGCCGCTTGCCTGAACATAGTCTCTGAAGCACGGTGTAAGAAACCCGCATGGAGCGAAATCCTCTTGTCCCGGGCATCAACTCTACTTGAGAGAGAAGCGTGGTTGTGCCTGTAGAAACAGTCTTAAGGAAAGGTCATGAAACAGGAGGGCATGCATTGCAATAGTAGCGGGCAGGTGGCAAGACAAGTGTCACCCTATCCATTTGCTCAGAAATCAGAGTCGGTTCTGCGGGCTGCTGCTCCTGCTTGCCTAGGCCAAGTCTCAAGTTGGGAGAAACCACCCGACAGCGAAATCCTCTTTCACCAGGCTCCTGCACTGGGAAAGCACAGCATTCGTTGGGAAATCTGAGTCGCTTTGTGGGATGCTGCTCCTGCTTGCCTGAGCTAGTCTGCGCAGCACGGTGGAAGAAACCCGCATGGAGCGAAATTCTCTTGGCCCTAGCATCCTCACTCCCTGCGAGAGAAGCGTGGATGCACATCTGGAAAGGGCCTTAAGGATAGGGACAGGGCTGTCACCGTGCTCCCCGGGAGCAAGTCTGGGGAAGGAGCGGAACGCCTCCCCGTGAGAAGAGAAGGAGCCGTTGGCCTTGTTGTCGTGAAACAGTCACAAAGCAGGAGAGCCTGCCCTGGGAAGAACAGCGGGACGGTGGCAAGACAAGTGTCACCCGCTCCCTGTTCGTAGAGACGAAAGCCTGGCTTTAGGAAGACACGAGGGGACGGCTAGGGCAGACGCGCATACTCCACTCTGAGGAAGGAGTCTGGGCAGAATGCAGGCCTGTTCTGTGTGCCTCCTGTCCCAAGGGGACAGCATCTCCAAGGCCACCTGTCCCTAGGGCAGACGTGGGCTTGCCACCAGGCGCCATACCCAGAACTCGCAGATACAGCTCCCTGGAAGAAAAGGCAGCCAGATGCCATCTTCCTCCAAGAGGTGGCAGCGTTGGGGGTGGCAGGGGGTGTGTCGGGGAAGAAGAGGGTATAGTCCCCCACAGCTCCCCATCCCAGTGCACGGGCGCTGTGCAGGGTTCCTGTCGCCTCTCCTTTCCTATGGGGAAGTCACTGGCCTAGTCCCCGAGTCCGCCTGAACTCCAGAGCGAAAAGCCAAGCCTTACTACGCCAGGAGATGGCAGTTGGCAGGGAGTGTCATCCTAGACCACGCACGCTGCTGCAGGGTGGTGGCTGTGTCTGCGAAGTTCAGCCTGGCACGGTGAACCCAGGGTGCGACCATGGAGCCTGGGAGAGCAAAGCCCAAAGAGGCACCAGCTCTCCCACAGATCTCCTTCCCTGACGCGACAGAGCGAACGCCCAAAGCCTTGCTGAGGAAGCAGCAGCGAAGTGCGGTTCAGGCCAAGCTGAAAACCTCTGCGAAAGCATAGCAGTCGCTGGGAAAAAAGAGTCGGTTCCCTGGGCTGCTGTTGCTGCTTGCTTGAGCCTAGTATTGGCAGCACGGTGGCAGAATCCCGCATAGAGCGAAAGCCTCTTTGCCTGGGCATTCCCTCTAGGAAAGCACAGCATTCTTGGGGAAAACAGAGTCGGTTCTGTGCGATTCAGAGGCCGCTTGCCTGAACATAGTCTCTGAAGCACGGTGTAAGAAACCCGCATGGAGCGAAATCCTCTTGTCCCGGGCATCCCCTCTACTTGAGAGAGAAGCGTGGTTGTGCCTGTAGAAACAGTCTTAATGAAAGGTCATGAAACAGGAGGGCATGCATTGCAATAGTAGCGGGCAGGTGGCAAGACAAGTGTCACCCTCTCCGTTTGCTCAGAAATCAGAGTCGGTTCTGCGGGCTGCTGCTCCTGCTTGCCTAGGCCAAGTCTCAAGTTGGGAGAAACCACCCGACAGCGAAATCCTCTTTCACCAGGCTCCTGCACTGGGAAAGCACAGCATTCGTTGGGAAATCTGAGTCGCTTTGTGGGATGCTGCTCCTGCTTGCCTGAGCTAGTCTGTGCAGCACGGTGGAAGAAACCCGCATGGAGCGAAATTCTCTTGGCCCTAGCATCCTCACTCCCTGCGAGAGAAGCGTGGATGCACATCTGGAAAGGGCCTTAAGGATAGGGACACGGCTGTCACCGTGCTCCCCGGGAGCAAGTCTGGGGAAGGAGCAGAACGCCTCCCCGTGAGAAGAGAAGGAGCCGTTGGCCTTGTTGTCGTGAAACAGTCACAAAGCAGGAGAGCCTGCCCTGGGAAGAACAGCGGGACGGTGGCAAGACAAGTGTCACCCGCTCCCTGTTCGTAGAGACGAAAGCCTGGCTTTAGGAAGACACGAGGGGACGGCTAGGGCAGACGCGCATACTCCACTCTGAGGAAGGAGTCTGGGCAGAATGCAGGCCTGTTCTGTGTGCCTCCTGTCCCAAGGGGACAGCATCTCCAAGGCCACCTGTCCCTAGGGCAGACGTGGGCTTGCCACGAGGCGCCATACCCAGAACTCGCAGATACAGCTCCCTGGAAGAAAAGGCAGCCAGATGCCATCCTCCTCCAAGAGGTGGCAGCGTTGGGGGTGGCAGGGGGTGTGTCGGGGAAGAAGAGGGTATAGTCCCCCACAGCTCCCCATCCCAGTGCACGGGCGCTGTGCAGGGTTCCTGTCGCCTCTCCTTTCCTATGGGGAAGGCACTGGCCTAGTCCCCGAGTCCGCCTGAACTCCAGAGCGAAAAGCCAAGCCTTACTACGCCAGGAGATGGCAGTTGGCAGGGAGTGTCATCCTAGACCACGCACGCTGCTGCAGGGTGGTGGCTGTGTCTGCGAAGTTCAGCCTGGCACGGTGAACCCAGGGTGCGACCATGGAGCCTGGGAGAGCAAAGCCCAAAGAGGCACCAGCTCTCCCACAGATCTCCTTCCCTGACGCGACAGAGCGAACGCCCAAAGCCTTGCTGAGGAAGCAGCAGCGAAGTGCGGTTCAGGCCAAGCTGAAAACCTCTGCGAAAGCATAGCAGTCGCTGGGAAAAAAGAGTCGGTTCCCTGGGCTGCTGTTGCTGCTTGCTTGAGCCTAGTATTGGCAGCACGGTGGCAGAATCCCGCATAGAGCGAAAGCCTCTTTGCCTGGGCATTCCCTCTAGGAAAGCACAGCATTCTTGGGGAAAACAGAGTCGGTTCTGTGCGATTCAGAGGCCGCTTGCCTGAACATAGTCTCTGAAGCACGGTGTAAGAAACCCGCATGGAGCGAAATCCTCTTGTCCCGGGCATCAACTCTATTTGAGAGAGAAGCGTGGTTGTGCCTGTAGAAACAGTCTTAAGGAAAGGTCATGAAACAGGAGGGCATGCATTGCAATAGTAGCGGGCAGGTGGCAAGACAAGTGTCACCCTATCCATTTGCTCAGAAATCAGAGTCGGTTCTGCGGGCTGCTGCTCCTGCTTGCCTAGGCCAAGTCTCAAGTTGGGAGAAACCACCCGACAGCGAAATCCTCTTTCTCCAGGCTCCTGCACTGGGAAAGCACAGCATTCGTTGGGAAATCTGAGTCGCTTTGTGGGATGCTGCTCCTACTTGCCTGAGCTAGTCTGCGCAGCACGGTGGAAGAAACCCGCATGGAGCGAAATTCTCTTGGCCCTAGCATCCTCACTGCCTGCGAGAGAAGCGTGGATGCACATCTGGAAAGGGCCTTAAGGATAGGGACACGGCTGTCACCGTGCTCCCCGGGAGCAAGTCTGGGGAAGGAGCAGAACGCCTCCCCGTGAGAAGAGAAGGAGCCGTTGGCCTTGTTGTCGTGAAACAGTCACAAAGCAGGAGAGCCTGCCCTGGGAAGAACAGTGGGACGGTGGCAAGACAAGTGTCACCCGCTCCCTGTTCGTAGAGACGAAAGCCTGGCTTTAGGAAGACACGAGGGGACGGCTAGGGCAGACGCGCATACTCCACTCTGAGGAAGGAGTCTGGGCAGAATGCAGGCCTGTTCTGTGTGCCTCCTGTCCCAAGGGGACAGCATCTCCAAGGCCACCTGTCCCTAGGGCAGACGTGGGCTTGCCACCAGGCGCCATACCCAGAACTCGCAGATACAGCTCCCTGGAAGAAAAGGCAGCCAGATGCCATCTTCCTCCAAGAGGTGGCAGCGTTGGGGGTGGCAGGGGCTGTGTCGGGGAAGAAGAGGGTATAGTCCCCCACAGCTCCCCATCCCAGTGCACGGGCGCAGTACAGGGTTCCTGTCGCCTCTCCTTTCCTATGGGGAAGGCACTGGCCTAGTCCCCGAGTCCGCCTGAACTCCAGAGCGAAAAGCCAAGCCTTACTACGCCAGGAGATGGCAGTTGGCAGGGAGTGTCATCCTAGACCACGCACGCTGCTGCAGGGTGGTGGCTGTGTCTGCGAAGTTCAGCCTGGCACGGTGAACCCAGGGTGCGACCATGGAGCCTGGGAGAGCAAAGCCCAAAGAGGCACCAGCTCTCCCACAGATCTCCTTCCCTGACGCGACAGAGCGAACGCCCAAAGCCTTGCTGAGGAAGCAGCAGCGAAGTGCGGTTCAGGCCAAGCTGAAAACCTCTGCGAAAGCATAGCAGTCGCTGGGAAAAAAGAGTCGGTTCCCTGGGCTGCTGTTGCTGCTTGCTTGAGCCTAGTATTGGCAGCACGGTGGCAGAATCCCGCATAGAGCGAAAGCCTCTTTGCCTGGGCATTCCCTCTAGGAAAGCACAGCATTCTTGGGGAAAACAGAGTCGGTTCTGTGCGATTCAGAGGCCGCTTGCCTGAACATAGTCTCTGAAGCACGGTGTAAGAAACCCGCATGGAGCGAAATCCTCTTGTCCCGGGCATCAACTCTACTTGAGAGAGAAGCGTGGTTGTGCCTGTAGAAACAGTCTTAAGGAAAGGTCATGAAACAGGAGGGCATGCATTGCAATAGTAGCGGGCAGGTGGCAAGACAAGTGTCACCCTATCCATTTGCTCAGAATTCAGAGTCGGTTCTGCGGGCTGCTGCTCCTTCTTGCCTAGGCCAAGTCTCAAGTTGGGAGAAACCACCCGACAGCGAAATCCTCTTTCACCAGGCTCCTGCACTGGGAAAGCACAGCATTCGTTGGGAAATCTGAGTCGCTTTGTGGGATGCTGCTCCTATTTGCCTGAGCTAGTCTGCGCAGCACGGTGGAAGAAACCCGCATGGAGCGAAATTCTCTTGGCCCTAGCATCCTCACTGCCTGCGAGAGAAGCGTGGATGCACATCTGGAAAGGGCCTTAAGGATAGGGACACGGCTGTCACCGTGCTCCCCGGGAGCAAGTCTGGGGAAGGAGCAGAACGCCTCCCCAGTGAGAAGAGAAGGAGCCGTTGGCCTTGTTGTCGTGAAACAGTCACAAAGCAGGAGAGCCTGCCCTGGGAAGAACAGCGGGACGGTGGCAAGACAAGTGTCACCCGCTCCCTGTTCGTAGAGACGAAAGCCTGGCTTTAGGAAGACACGAGGGGACGGCTAGGGCAGACGCGCATACTCCACTCTGAGGAAGGAGTCTGGGCAGAATGCAGGCCTGTTC
Source organism: Neogale vison (assembly GCF_020171115.1). NCBI lineage: Eukaryota > Metazoa > Chordata > Mammalia > Carnivora > Mustelidae > Neogale > Neogale vison. The sequence goes on along the minus strand of NW_025334912.1, from coordinate 77,019 downwards.
TGTGTGCCTCCTGTCCCAAGGGGACAGCATCTCCAAGGCCACCTGTCCCTAGGGCAGACGTGGGCTTGCCACCAGGCGCCATACCCAGAACTCGCAGATACAGCTCCCTGGAAGAAAAGGCAGCCAGATGCCATCTTCCTCCAAGAGGTGGCAGCGTTGGGGGTGGCAGGGGGTGTGTCGGGGAAGAAGAGGGTATAGTCCCCCACAGCTCCCCATCCCAGTGCACGGGCGCTGTGCAGGGTTCCTGTCGCCTCTCCTTTCCTATGGGGAAGGCACTGGCCTAGTCCCCGAGTCCGCCTGAACTCCAGAGCGAAAAGCCAAGCCTTACTACGCCAGGAGATGGCAGTTGGCAGGGAGTGTCATCCTAGACCACGCACGCTGCTGCAGGGTGGTGGCTGTGTCTGCGAAGTTCAGCCTGGCACGGTGAACCCAGGGTGCGACCATGGAGCCTGGGAGAGCAAAGCCCAAAGAGGCACCAGCTCTCCCACAGATCTCCTTCCCTGACGCGACAGAGCGAACGCCCAAAGCCTTGCTGAGGAAGCAGCAGCGAAGTGCGGTTCAGGCCAAGCTGAAAACCTCTGCAAAAGCATAGCAGTCGCTGGGAAAAAAGAGTCGGTTCCCTGGGCTGCTGTTGCTGCTTGCTTGAGCCTAGTATTGGCAGCACGGTGGCAGAATCCCGCATAGAGCGAAAGCCTCTTTGCCTGGGCATTCCCTCTAGGAAAGCACAGCATTCTTGGGGAAAACAGAGTCGGTTCTGTGCGATTCAGAGGCCGCTTGCCTGAACATAGTCTCTGAAGCACGGTGTAAGAAACCCGCATGGAGCGAAATCCTCTTGTCCCGGGCATCAACTCTACTTGAGAGAGAAGCGTGGTTGTGCCTGTAGAAACAGTCTTAAGGAAAGGTCATGAAACAGGAGGGCATGCATTGCAATAGTAGCGGGCAGGTGGCAAGACAAGTGTCACCCTATCCATTTGCTCAGAAATCAGAGTCGGTTCTGCGGGCTGCTGCTCCTGCTTGCCTAGGCCAAGTCTCAAGTTGGGAGAAACCACCCGACAGCGAAATCCTCTTTCTCCAGGCTCCTGCACTGGGAAAGCACAGCATTCGTTGGGAAATCTGAGTCGCTTTGTGGGATGCTGCTCCTACTTGCCTGAGCTAGTCTGCGCAGCACGGTGGAAGAAACCCGCATGGAGCGAAATTCTCTTGGCCCTAGCATCCTCACTGCCTGCGAGAGAAGCGTGGATGCACATCTGGAAAGGGCCTTAAGGATAGGGACACGGCTGTCACCGTGCTCCCCGGGAGCAAGTCTGGGGAAGGAGCAGAACGCCTCCCCGTGAGAAGAGAAGGAGCCGTTGGCCTTGTTGTCGTGAAACAGTCACAAAGCAGGAGAGCCTGCCCTGGGAAGAACAGCGGGACGGTGGCAAGACAAGTGTCACCCGCTCCCTGTTCGTAGAGACGAAAGCCTGGCTTTAGGAAGACACGAGGGGACGGCTAGGGCAGACGCGCATACTCCACTCTGAGGAAGGAGTCTGGGCAGAATGCAGGCCTGTTCTGTGTGCCTCCTGTCCCAAGGGGACAGCATCTCCAAGGCCACCTGTCCCTAGGGCAGACGTGGGCTTGCCACCAGGCGCCATACCCAGAACTCGCAGATACAGCTCCCTGGAAGAAAAGGCAGCCAGATGCCATCTTCCTCCAAGAGGTGGCAGCGTTGGGGGTGGCAGGGGGTGTGTCGGGGAAGAAGAGGGTATAGTCCCCCACAGCTCCCCATCCCAGTGCACGGGCGCAGTCAGGGTTCCTGTCGCCTCTCCTTTCCTATGGGGAAGGCACTGGCCTAGTCCCCGGGTCCGCCTGAACTCCAGAGCGAAAAGCCAAGCCTTACTACGCCAGGAGATGGCAGTTGGCAGGGAGTGTCATCCTAGACCACGCACGCTGCTGCAGGGTGGTGGCTGTGTCTACGATGTTCAGCCTGGCACGGTGAACCCAGGGTGCGACCATGGAGCCTGGGAGAGCAAAGCCCAAAGAGGCACCAGCTCTCCCACAGATCTCCTTCCCTGACGCGACAGAGCGAACGCCCAAAGCCTTGCTGAGGAAGCAGCAGCGAAGTGCGGTTCAGGCCAAGCTGAAAACCTCTGCGAAAGCATAGCAGTCGCTGGGAAAAAAGAGTCGGTTCCCTGGGCTGCTGTTGCTGCTTGCTTGAGCCTAGTATTGGCAGCACGGTGGCAGAATCCCGCATAGAGCGAAAGCCTCTTTGCCTGGGCATTCCCTCTAGGAAAGCACAGCATTCTTGGGGAAAACAGAGTCGGTTCTGTGCGATTCAGAGGCCGCTTGCCTGAACATAGTCTCTGAAGCACGGTGTAAGAAACCCGCATGGAGCGAAATCCTCTTGTCCCGGGCATCCCCTCTACTTGAGAGAGAAGCGTGGTTGTGCCTGTAGAAACAGTCTTAAGGAAAGGTCATGAAACAGGAGGGCATGCATTGCAATAGTAGCGGGCAGGTGGCAAGACAAGTGTCACCCTATCCATTTGCTCAGAAATCAGAGTCGGTTCTGCGGGCTGCTGCTCCTGCTTGCCTAGGCCAAGTCTCAAGTTGGGAGAAACCACCCGACAGCGAAATCCTCTTTCACCAGGCTCCTGCACTGGGAAAGCAGAGCATTCGTTGGGAAATCTGAGTCGCTTTGTGGGATGCTGCTCCTACTTGCCTGAGCTAGTCTGCGCAGCACGGTGGAAGAAACCCGCATGGAGCGAAATTCTCTTGGCCCTAGCATCCTCACTGCCTGCGAGAGAAGCGTGGATGCACATCTGGAAAGGGCCTTAAGGATAGGGACACGGCTGTCACCGTGCTCCCCGGGAGCAAGTCTGGGGAAGGAGCAGAACGCCTCCCCGTGAGAAGAGAAGGAGCCGTTGGCCTTGTTGTCGTGAAACAGTCACAAAGCAGGAGAGCCTGCCCTGGGAAGAACAGCGGGACGGTGGCAAGACAAGTGTCACCCGCTCCCTGTTCGTAGAGACGAAAGCCTGGCTTTAGGAAGACACGAGGGGACGGCTAGGGCAGACGCGCATACTCCACTCTGAGGAAGGAGTCTGGGCAGAATGCAGGCCTGTTCTGTGTGCCTCCTGTCCCAAGGGGACAGCATCTCCAAGGCCACCTGTCCCTAGGGCAGACGTGGGCTTGCCACCAGGCGCCATACCCAGAACTCGCAGATACAGCTCCCTGGAAGAAAAGGCAGCCAGATGCCATCTTCCTCCAAGAGGTGGCAGCGTTGGGGGTGGCAGGGGGTGTGTCGGGGAAGAAGAGGGTATAGTCCCCCACAGCTCCCCATCCCAGTGCACGGGCGCTGTGCAGGGTTCCTGTCGCCTCTCCTTTCCTATGGGGAAGGCACTGGCCTAGTCCCCGAGTCCGCCTGAACTCCAGAGCGAAAAGCCAAGCCTTACTACGCCAGGAGATGGCAGTTGGCAGGGAGTGTCATCCTAGACCACGCACGCTGCTGCAGGGTGGTGGCTGTGTCTGCGAAGTTCAGCCTGGCACGGTGAACCCAGGGTGCGACCATGGAGCCTGGGAGAGCAAAGCCCAAAGAGGCACCAGCTCTCCCACAGATCTCCTTCCCTGACGCGACAGAGCGAACGCCCAAAGCCTTGCTGAGGAAGCTGCAGCGAAGTGCGGTTCAGGCCAAGCTGAAAACCTCTGCGAAAGCATAGCAGTCGCTGGGAAAAAAGAGTCGGTTCCCTGGGCTGCTGTTGCTGCTTGCTTGAGCCTAGTATTGGCAGCACGGTGGCAGAATCCCGCATAGAGCGAAAGCCTCCTTGCCTGGGCATTCCCTCTAGGAAAGCACAGCATTCTTGGGGAAAACAGAGTCGGTTCTGTGCGATTCAGAGGCCGCTTGCCTGAACATAGTCTCTGAAGCACGGTGTAAGAAACCCGCATGGAGCGAAATCCTCTTGTCCCGGGCATCCCCTCTACTTGAGAGAGAAGCGTGGTTGTGCCTGTAGAAACAGTCTTAATGAAAGGTCATGAAACAGGAGGGCATGCATTGCAATAGAAGCGGGCAGGTGGCAAGACAAGTGTCACCCTCTCCGTTTGCTCAGAAATCAGAGTCGGTTCTGCGGGCTGCTGCTCCTGCTTGCCTAGGCCAAGTCTCAAGTTGGGAGAAACCACCCGACAGCGAAATCCTCTTTCACCAGGCTCCTGCACTGGGAAAGCACAGCATTCGTTGGGAAATCTGAGTCGCTTTGTGGGATGCTGCTCCTACTTGCCTGAGCTAGTCTGCGCAGCACGGTGGAAGAAACCCGCATGGAGCGAAATTCTCTTGGCCCTAGCATCCTCACTGCCTGCGAGAGAAGCGTGGATGCACATCTGGAAAGGGCCTTAAGGATAGGGACACGGCTGTCACCGTGCTCCCCGGGAGCAAGTCTGGGGAAGGAGCAGAACGCCTCCCCGTGAGAAGAGAAGGAGCCGTTGGCCTTGTTGTCGTGAAACAGTCACAAAGCAGGAGAGCCTGCCCTGGGAAGAACAGTGGGACGGTGGCAAGACAAGTGTCACCCGCTCCCTGTTCGTAGAGACGAAAGCCTGGCTTTAGGAAGACACGAGGGGACGGCTAGGGCAGACGCGCATACTCCACTCTGAGGAAGGAGTCTGGGCAGAATGCAGGCCTGTTCTGTGTGCCTGCTGTCCCAAGGGGACAGCATCTCCAAGGCCACCTGTCCCTAGGGCAGACGTGGGCTTGCCACCAGGCGCCATACCCAGAACTCGCAGATACAGCTCCCTGGAAGAAAAGGCAGCCAGATGCCATCTTCCTCCAAGAGGTGGCAGCGTTGGGGGTGGCAGGGGGTGTGTCGGGGAAGAAGAGGGTATAGTCCCCCACAGCTCCCCATCCCAGTGCACGGGCGCTGTGCAGGGTTCCTGTCGCCTCTCCTTTCCTATGGGGAAGTCACTGGCCTAGTCCCCGAGTCCGCCTGAACTCCAGAGCGAAAAGCCAAGCCTTACTACGCCAGGAGATGGCAGTTGGCAGGGAGTGTCATCCTAGACCACGCACGCTGCTGCAGGGTGGTGGCTGTGTCTGCGAAGTTCAGCCTGGCACGGTGAACCCAGGGTGCGACCATGGAGCCTGGGAGAGCAAAGCCCAAAGAGGCACCAGCTCTCCCACAGATCTCCTTCCCTGACGCGACAGAGCGAACGCCCAAAGCCTTGCTGAGGAAGCAGCAGCGAAGTGCGGTTCAGGCCAAGCTGAAAACCTCTGCGAAAGCATAGCAGTCGCTGGGAAAAAAGAGTCGGTTCCCTGGGCTGCTGTTGCTGCTTGCTTGAGCCTAGTATTGGCAGCACGGTGGCAGAATCCCGCATAGAGCGAAAGCCTCTTTGCCTGGGCATTCCCTCTAGGAAAGCACAGCATTCTTGGGGAAAACAGAGTCGGTTCTGTGCGATTCAGAGGCCGCTTGCCTGAACATAGTCTCTGAAGCACGGTGTAAGAAACCCGCATGGAGCGAAATCCTCTTGTCCCGGGCATCCCCTCTACTTGAGAGAGAAGCGTGGTTGTGCCTGTAGAAACAGTCTTAATGAAAGGTCATGAAACAGGAGGGCATGCATTGCAATAGTAGCGGGCAGGTGGCAAGACAAGTGTCACCCTCTCCTTTTGCTCAGAAATCAGAGTCGGTTCTGCGGGCTGCTGCTCCTGCTTGCCTAGACCAAGTCTCAAGTTGGGAGAAACCACCCTACAGCGAAATCCTCTTTCACCAGGCTCCTGCACTGGGAAAGCACAGCATTCGTTGGGAAATCTGAGTCGCTTTGTGGGATGCTGCTCCTGCTTGCCTGAGCTAGTCTGCGCAGCACGGTGGAAGAAACCCGCATGGAGCGAAATTCTCTTGGCCCTAGCATCCTCACTGCCTGCGAGAGAAGCATGGATGCACATCTGGAAAGGGCCTTCAGGATAGGGACACGGCTGTCACCGTGCTCCCCGGGAGCAAGTCTGGGGAAGGAGCAGAACGCCTCCCCGTGAGAAGAGAAGGAGCCGTTGGCCTTGTTGTCGTGAAACAGTCACAAAGCAGGAGAGCCTGCCCTGGGAAGAACAGCGGGACGGTGGCAAGACAAGTGTCACCCGCTCCCTGTTCGTAGAGACGAAAGCCTGGCTTTAGGAAGACACGAGGGGACGGCTAGAGCAGACGCGCATACTCCACTCTGAGGAAGGAGTCTGGGCAGAATGCAGGCCTGTTCTGTGTGCCTCCTGTCCCAAGGGGACAGCATCTCCAAGGCCACCTGTCCCTAGGGCAGACGTGGGCTTGCCACCAGGCGCCATACCCAGAACTCGCAGATACAGCTCCCTGGAAGAAAAGGCAGCCAGATGCCATCCTCCTCCAAGAGGTGGCAGCGTTGGGGGTGGCAGGGGGTGTGTCGGGGAAGAAGAGTGTATAGTCCCCCACAGCTCCCCATCCCAGTGCACGGGCGCTGTGCAGGGTTCCTGTCGCCTCTCCTTTCCTATGGGGAAGGCACTGGCCTAGTCCCCGAGTCCGCCTGAACTCCAGAGCGAAAAGCCAAGCCTTACTACGCCAGGAGATGGCAGTTGGCAGGGAGTGTCATCCTAGACCACGCACGCTGCTGCAGGGTGGTGGCTGTGTCTGCGAAGTTCAGCCTGGCACGGTGAACCCAGGGTGCGACCATGGAGCCTGGGAGAGCAAAGCCCAAAGAGGCACCAGCTCTCCCACAGATCTCCTTCCCTGACGCGACAGAGCGAACGCCCAAAGCCTTGCTGAGGAAGCAGCAGCGAAGTGCGGTTCAGGCCAAGCTGAAAACCTCTGCGAAAGCATAGCAGTCGCTGGGAAAAAAGAGTCGGTTCCCTGGGCTGCTGTTGCTGCTTGCTTGAGCCTAGTATTGGCAGCACGGTGGCAGAATCCCGCATAGAGCGAAAGCCTCTTTGCCTGGGCATTCCCTCTAGGAAAGCACAGCATTCTTGGGGAAAACAGAGTCGGTTCTGTGCGATTCAGAGGCCGCTTGCCTAAACATAGTCTCTGAAGCACGGTGTAAGAAACCCGCATGGAGCGAAATCCTCTTGTCCCGGGCATCCCCTCTACTTGAGAGAGAAGCGTGGTTGTGCCTGTAGAAACAGTCTTAATGAAAGGTCATGAAACAGGAGGGCATGCATTGCAATAGTAGCGGGCAGGTGGCAAGACAAGTGTCACCCTCTCCGTTTGCTCAGAAATCAGAGTCGGTTCTGCGGGCTGCTGCTCCTGCTTGCCTAGGCCAAGTCTCAAGTTGGGAGAAACCACCCGACAGCGAAATCCTCTTTCACCAGGCTCCTGCACTGGGAAAGCACAGCATTCGTTGGGAAATCTGAGTCGCTTTGTGGGATGCTGCTCCTGCTTGCCTGAGCTAGTCTGCGCAGCACGGTGGAAGAAACCCGCATGGAGCGAAATTCTCTTGGCCCTAGCATCCTCACTCCCTGCGAGAGAAGCGTGGATGCACATCTGGAAAGGGCCTTAAGGATAGGGACACGGCTGTCACCGTGCTCCCCGGGAGCAAGTCTGGGGAAGGAGCGGAACGCCTCCCCGTGAGAAGAGAAGGAGCCGTTGGCCTTGTTGTCGTGAAACAGTCACAAAGCAGGAGAGCCTGCCCTGGGAAGAACAGCGGGACGGTGGCAAGACAAGTGTCACCCGCTCCCTGTTCGTAGAGACGAAAGCCTGGCTTTAGGAAGACACGAGGGGACGGCTAGGGCAGACGCGCATACTCCACTCTGAGGAAGGAGTCTGGGCAGAATGCAGGCCTGTTCTGTGTGCCTCCTGTCCCAAGGGGACAGCATCTCCAAGGCCACCTGTCCCTAGGGCAGACGTGGGCTTGCCACCAGGCGCCATACCCAGAACTCGCGGATACAGCTCCCTGGAAGAAAAGGCAGCCAGATGCCATCTTCCTCCAAGAGGTGGCAGCGTTGGGGGTGGCAGGGGGTGTGTCGGGGAAGAAGAGGGTATAGTCCCCCACAGCTCCCCATCCCAGTGCACGGGCGCAGTGCAGGGTTCCTGTCGCCTCTCCTTTCCTATGGGGAAGGCACTGGCCTAGTCCCCGAGTCCGCCTGAACTCCAGAGCGAAAAGCCAAGCCTTACTACGCCAGGAGATGGCAGTTGGCAGGGAGTGTCATCCTAGACCACGCACGCTGCTGCAGGGTGGTGGCTGTGTCTACGATGTTCAGCCTGGCACGGTGAACCCAGGGTGCGACCATGGAGCCTGGGAGAGCAAAGCCCAAAGAGGCACCAGCTCTCCCACAGATCTCCTTCCCTGACGCGACAGAGCGAACGCCCAAAGCCTTGCTGAGGAAGCAGCAGCGAAGTGCGGTTCAGGCCAAGCTGAAAACCTCTGCGAAAGCATAGCAGTCGCTGGGAAAAAAGAGTCGGTTCCCTGGGCTGCTGTTGCTGCTTGCTTGAGCCTAGTATTGGCAGCACGGTGGCAGAATCCCGCATAGAGCGAAAGCCTCTTTGCCTGGGCATTCCCTCTAGGAAAGCACAGCATTCTTGGGGAAAACAGAGTCGGTTCTGTGCGATTCAGAGGCCGCTTGCCTGAACATAGTCTCTGAAGCACGGTGTAAGAAACCCGCATGGAGCGAAATCCTCTTGTCCCGGGCATCAACTCTACTTGAGAGAGAAGCGTGGTTGTGCCTGTAGAAACAGTCTTAAGGAAAGGTCATGAAACAGGAGGGCATGCATTGCAATAGTAGCGGGCAGGTGGCAAGACAAGTGTCACCCTATCCATTTGCTCAGAAATCAGAGTCGGTTCTGCGGGCTGCTGCTCCTGCTTGCCTAGGCCAAGTCTCAAGTTGGGAGAAACCACCCGACAGCGAAATCCTCTTTCACCAGGCTCCTGCACTGGGAAAGCACAGCATTCGTTGGGAAATCTGAGTCGCTTTGTGGGATGCTGCTCCTGCTTGCCTGAGCTAGTCTGCGCAGCACGGTGGAAGAAACCCGCATGGAGCGAAATTCTCTTGGCCCTAGCATCCTCACTCCCTGCGAGAGAAGCGTGGATGCACATCTGGAAAGGGCCTTAAGGATAGGGACAGGGCTGTCACCGTGCTCCCCGGGAGCAAGTCTGGGGAAGGAGCGGAACGCCTCCCCGTGAGAAGAGAAGGAGCCGTTGGCCTTGTTGTCGTGAAACAGTCACAAAGCAGGAGAGCCTGCCCTGGGAAGAACAGCGGGACGGTGGCAAGACAAGTGTCACCCGCTCCCTGTTCGTAGAGACGAAAGCCTGGCTTTAGGAAGACACGAGGGGACGGCTAGGGCAGACGCGCATACTCCACTCTGAGGAAGGAGTCTGGGCAGAATGCAGGCCTGTTCTGTGTGCCTCCTGTCCCAAGGGGACAGCATCTCCAAGGCCACCTGTCCCTAGGGCAGACGTGGGCTTGCCACCAGGCGCCATACCCAGAACTCGCAGATACAGCTCCCTGGAAGAAAAGGCAGCCAGATGCCATCTTCCTCCAAGAGGTGGCAGCGTTGGGGGTGGCAGGGGCTGTGTCGGGGAAGAAGAGGGTATAGTCCCCCACAGCTCCCCATCCCAGTGCACGGGCGCTGTGCAGGGTTCCTGTCGCCTCTCCTTTCCTATGGGGAAGGCACTGGCCTAGTCCCCGAGTCCGCCTGAACTCCAGAGCGAAAAGCCAAGCCTTACTACGCCAGGAGATGGCAGTTGGCAGGGAGTGTCATCCTAGACCACGCACGCTGCTGCAGGGTGGTGGCTGTGTCTGCGAAGTTCAGCCTGGCACGGTGAACCCAGGGTGCGACCATGGAGCCTGGGAGAGCAAAGCCCAAAGAGGCACCAGCTCTCCCACAGATCTCCTTCCCTGACGCGACAGAGCGAACGCCCAAAGCCTTGCTGAGGAAGCAGCAGCGAAGTGCGGTTCAGGCCAAGCTGAAAACCTCTGCAAAAGCATAGCAGTCGCTGGGAAAAAAGAGTCGGTTCCCTGGGCTGCTGTTGCTGCTTGCTTGAGCCTAGTATTGGCAGCACGGTGGCAGAATCCCGCATAGAGCGAAAGCCTCTTTGCCTGGGCATTCCCTCTAGGAAAGCACAGCATTCTTGGGGAAAACAGAGTCGGTTCTGTGCGATTCAGAGGCCGCTTGCCTGAACATAGTCTCTGAAGCACGGTGTAAGAAACCCGCATGGAGCGAAATCCTCTTGTCCCGGGCATCAACTCTACTTGAGAGAGAAGCGTGGTTGTGCCTGTAGAAACAGTCTTAAGGAAAGGTCATGAAACAGGAGGGCATGCATTGCAATAGTAGCGGGCAGGTGGCAAGACAAGTGTCACCCTATCCATTTGCTCAGAAATCAGAGTCGGTTCTGCGGGCTGCTGCTCCTGCTTGCCTAGGCCAAGTCTCAAGTTGGGAGAAACCACCCGACAGCGAAATCCTCTTTCTCCAGGCTCCTGCACTGGGAAAGCACAGCATTCGTTGGGAAATCTGAGTCGCTTTGTGGGATGCTGCTCCTACTTGCCTGAGCTAGTCTGCGCAGCACGGTGGAAGAAACCCGCATGGAGCGAAATTCTCTTGGCCCTAGCATCCTCACTGCCTGCGAGAGAAGCGTGGATGCACATCTGGAAAGGGCCTTAAGGATAGGGACACGGCTGTCACCGTGCTCCCCGGGAGCAAGTCTGGGGAAGGAGCAGAACGCCTCCCCGTGAGAAGAGAAGGAGCCGTTGGCCTTGTTGTCGTGAAACAGTCACAAAGCAGGAGAGCCTGCCCTGGGAAGAACAGTGGGACGGTGGCAAGACAAGTGTCACCCGCTCCCTGTTCGTAGAGACGAAAGCCTGGCTTTAGGAAGACACGAGGGGACGGCTAGGGCAGACGCGCATACTCCACTCTGAGGAAGGAGTCTGGGCAGAATGCAGGCCTGTTCTGTGTGCCTCCTGTCCCAAGGGGACAGCATCTCCAAGGCCACCTGTCCCTAGGGCAGACGTGGGCTTGCCACCAGGCGCCATACCCAGAACTCGCAGATACAGCTCCCTGGAAGAAAAGGCAGCCAGATGCCATCTTCCTCCAAGAGGTGGCAGCGTTGGGGGTGGCAGGGGGTGTGTCGGGGAAGAAGAGGGTATAGTCCCCCACAGCTCCCCATCCCAGTGCACGGGCGCAGTACAGGGTTCCTGTCGCCTCTCCTTTCCTATGGGGAAGGCACTGGCCTAGTCCCCGAGTCCGCCTGAACTCCAGAGCGAAAAGCCAAGCCTTACTACGCCAGGAGATGGCAGTTGGCAGGGAGTGTCATCCTAGACCACGCACGCTGCTGCAGGGTGGTGGCTGTGTCTACGATGTTCAGCCTGGCACGGTGAACCCAGGGTGCGACCATGGAGCCTGGGAGAGCAAAGCCCAAAGAGGCACCAGCTCTCCCACAGATCTCCTTCCCTGACGCGACAGAGCGAACGCCCAAAGCCTTGCTGAGGAAGCAGCAGCGAAGTGCGGTTCAGGCCAAGCTGAAAACCTCTGCGAAAGCATAGCAGTCGCTGGGAAAAAAGAGTCGGTTCCCTGGGCTGCTGTTGCTGCTTGCTTGAGCCTAGTATTGGCAGCACGGTGGCAGAATCCCGCATAGAGCGAAAGCCTCTTTGCCTGGGCATTCCCTCTAGGAAAGCACAGCATTCTTGGGGAAAACAGAGTCGGTTCTGTGCGATTCAGAGGCCGCTTGCCTGAACATAGTCTCTGAAGCACGGTGTGAGAAACCCGCATGGAGCGAAATCCTCTTGTCCCGGGCATCCCCTCTACTTGAGAGAGAAGCGTGGTTGTGCCTGTAGAAACAGTCTTAATGAAAGGTCATGAAACAGGAGAGCATGCATTGCAATAGTAGCGGGCAGGTGGCAAGACAAGTGTCACCCTATCCGTTTGTTCAGAAATCAGAGTCGGTTCTGCGGGCTGCTTCTCCTGCTTGCCTAGGCCAAGTCTCAAGTTGGGAGAAACCACCCGACAGCGAAATCCTCTTTCACCAGGCTCCTGCACTGGGAAAGCACAGCATTCGTTGGGAAATCTGAGTCGCTTTGTGGGATGCTGCTGCTGCTTGCCTGAGCTAGTCTGCGCAGCACGGTGGAAGAAACCCGCATGGAGCGAAATTCTCTTGGCCCTAGCATCCTCACTCCCTGCGAGAGAAGCGTGGATGCACATCTGGAAAGGGCCTTAAGGATAGGGACACGGCTGTCACCGTGCTCCCCGGGAGCAAGTCTGGGGAAGGAGCGGAACGCCTCCCCGTGAGAAGAGAAGGAGCCGTTGGCCTTGTTGTCGTGAAACAGTCGCAAAGCAGGAGAGCCTGCCCTGGGAAGAACAGCGGGACGGTGGCAAGACAAGTGTCACCCGCTCCCTGTTCGTAGAGACGAAAGCCTGGCTTTAGGAAGACACGAGGGGACGGCTAGGGCAGACGCGCATACTCCACTCTGAGGAAGGAGTCTGGGCAGAATGCAGGCCTGTTCTGTGTGCCTGCTGTCCCAAGGGGACAGCATCTCCAAGGCCACCTGTCCCTAGGGCAGACGTGGGCTTGCCACCAGGCGCCATACCCAGAACTCGCAGATACAGCTCCCTGGAAGAAAAGGCAGCCAGATGCCATCTTCCTCCAAGAGGTGGCAGCGTTGGGGGTGGCAGGGGGTGTGTCGGGGAAGAAGAGGGTATAGTCCCCCACAGCTCCCCATCCCAGTGCACGGGCGCTGTGCAGGGTTCCTGTCGACTCTCCTTTCCTATGGGGAAGGCACTGGCCTAGTCCCCGAGTCCGCCTGAACTCCAGAGCGAAAAGCCAAGCCTTACTACGCCAGGAGATGGCAGTTGGCAGGGAGTGTCATCCTAGACCACGCACGCTGCTGCAGGGTGGTGGCTGTGTCTGCGAAGTTCAGCCTGGCACGGTGAACCCAGGGTGCGACCATGGAGCCTGGGAGAGCAAAGCCCAAAGAGGCACCAGCTCTCCCACAGATCTCCTTCCCTGACGCGACAGAGCGAACGCCCAAAGCCTTGCTGAGGAAGCAGCAGCGAAGTGCGGTTCAGGCCAAGCTGAAAACCTCTGCGAAAGCATAGCAGTCGCTGGGAAAAAAGAGTCGGTTCCCTGGGCTGCTGTTGCTGCTTGCTTGAGCCTAGTATTGGCAGCACGGTGGCAGAATCCCGCATAGAGCGAAAGCCTCTTTGCCTGGGCATTCCCTCTAGGAAAGCACAGCATTCTTGGGGAAAACAGAGTAGGTTCTGTGCGATTCAGAGGCCGCTTGCCTGAACATAGTCTCTGAAGCACGGTGTAAGAAACCCGCATGGAGCGAAATCCTCTTGTCCCGGGCATCCCCTCTACATGAGAGAGAAGCGTGGTTGTGCCTGTAGAAACAGTCTTAATGAAAGGTAATGAAACAGGAGAGCATGCATTGAAATAGAAGCGGGCAGGTGGCAAGACAAGTGTCACCCTCTCCGTTTGCTTAGAAATCAGAGTCGGTTCTGCGGGCTGCTGCTCCTGCTTGCCTAGGCCATGTCTCAGGTGGGAGATACCAACCTACAGGGAAAGACTCTTTGACCAGGCTCCTCCTCTTGGAAACCCCAGCGTTCGTTGGGAAATCTGAGTCACTTTGTGGGATGCTGCTGTTGCTTGCCTGAGCTAGTCTGCGCAGCACGGTGGAATAAACCCACATGGAGCGAAATTCTCTTGGCCCTAGCATCCTCACTGCCTGCGAGAGAAGCGTGGATGCACATCTGGAAAGGGCCTTAAGGATAGGGACACGGCTGTCACCGTGCTCCCCGGGAGCAAGTCTGGGGAAGGAGCAGAACGCCTCCCCGTGAGAAGAGAAGGAGCCATTGGCCTTGTTGTCGGGAAACAGTCGCAAAGCAGGAGAGCCTGCCCTGGGAAGAACAGCGGGACGGTGGCAAGACAAGTGTCACCCGCTCCCTGTTCGTAGAGACGAAAGCCTGGCTTTAGGAAGACACGAGGGGACGGCTAGGGCAGACGCGCATACTCCACTCTGAGGAAGGAGTCTGGGCAGAATGCAGGCCTGTTCTGTGTGCCTCCTGTCCCAAGGGGACAGCATTTTCAAGGCCACCTGTCGCTAGGGCAGACGTGGGCTTGCCACCAGGCGCCATACCCAGAACTCGCAGTTACAGCTCCCTGGAAGAAAAGGCAGCCAGATGCCATCTTCCTCCAAGAGGTGGCAGCGTTGGGGGTGGCAGGGGGTGTGTCGGGGAAGAAGAGGGTATAGTCCCCAACAGCTCCCCACCGCAGTGCACGGGCGCTGTGCAGGGTTCCTGTCGCCTCTCCTTTCCAAAGGGGAAGGCACTGGCCTAGTTCCTGAGTCCGCCTGAACTCCAGAGCAAAAAGCCAAGCCTTACTAGGTCAGGAGATGGCAGTTGGCAGGGAATGTCATCCTAGACCACGCACGCTGCTGCATGGTTGGTGGTTAAGTCTGCGAAGTTCAGCCTGGCATGGTGAACCCAGGGTGCGACCATGGAGCCTGGGAGAGCAAAGCCCAAGAGGCACCAGCTCTCCCACCGATCAACTTCCCTGACGCGACAGAGCGAACGCCCAAAGCCTTGCTGAGGAAGCAGCAGCGAAGTGCGGTTCAGGCCAAGCTGAAAACCTCTGTGAAAGCATAGCAGTCACTGGGAAAAAAGAGTCTGTTCTCTGGGCTGCTGTTGCTGCTTGCTTGAGCCTAGTATTGGCAGCACGGTGGCAGAATCCCTCATAGAGCGAAAGCCTCTTTGCCTGGGCATTCCCTCTAGGAATGCACAGCATTCTTGGGGAAAACAGAGTCGGTTCTGTGCGATTCAGAGGCCGCTTGCCTGAACATAGTCTCTGAAGCACGGTGTAAGAAACCCGCATGGAGCGAAATCCTCTTGTCCCGGGCATCCCCTCTACATGAGAGAGAAGCGTGGTTGTGCCTGTAGAAACAGTCTTAATGAAAGGTCATGAAACAGGAGAGCATGCATTGCAATAGTAGCGGGCAGGTGGCAAGACAAGTGTCACCCTATCCGTTTGTTCAGAAATCAGAGTCGGTTCTGCGGGCTGCTTCTCCTGCTTGCCTAGGCCAAGTCTCAAGTTGGGAGAAACCACCCGACAGCGAAATCCTCTTTCTCCAGGCTCCTGCACTGGGAAAGCACAGCATTCGTTGGGAAATCTGAGTCGCTTTGTGGGATGCTGCTGCTGCTTGCCTGAGCTAGTCTGCGCAGCACGGTGGAAGAAACCCGCATGGAGCGAAATTCTCTTGGCCCTAGCATCCTCACTCCCTGCGAGAGAAGCGTGGATGCACATCTGGAAAGGGCCTTAAGGATAGGGACACGGCTGTCACCGTGCTCCCCGGGAGCAAGTCTGGGGAAGGAGCGGAACGCCTCCCCGTGAGAAGAGAAGGAGCCGTTGGCCTTGTTGTCGTGAAACAGTCGCAAAGCAGGAGAGCCTGCCCTGGGAAGAACAGCGGGACGGTGGCAAGACAAGTGTCACCCGCTCCCTGTTCGTAGAGACGAAAGCCTGGCTTTAGGAAGACACGAGGGGACGGCTAGGGCAGACGCGCATACTCCACTCTGAGGAAGGAGTCTGGGCAGAATGCAGGCCTGTTCTGTGTGCCTGCTGTCCCAAGGGGACAGCATCTCCAAGGCCACCTGTCCCTAGGGCAGACGTGGGCTTGCCACCAGGCGCCATACCCAGAACTCGCAGATACAGCTCCCTGGAAGAAAAGGCAGCCAGATGCCATCTTCCTCCAAGAGGTGGCAGCGTTGGGGGTGGCAGGGGGTGTGTCGGGGAAGAAGAGGGTATAGTCCCCCACAGCTCCCCATCCCAGTGCACGGGCGCTGTGCAGGGTTCCTGTCGACTCTCCTTTCCTATGGGGAAGGCACTGGCCTAGTCCCCGAGTCCGCCTGAACTCCAGAGCGAAAAGCCAAGCCTTACTACGCCAGGAGATGGCAGTTGGCAGGGAGTGTCATCCTAGACCACGCACGCTGCTGCAGGGTGGTGGCTGTGTCTGCGAAGTTCAGCCTGGCACGGTGAACCCAGGGTGCGACCATGGAGCCTGGGAGAGCAAAGCCCAAAGAGGCACCAGCTCTCCCACAGATCTCCTTCCCTGACGCGACAGAGCGAACGCCCAAAGCCTTGCTGAGGAAGCAGCAGCGAAGTGCGGTTCAGGCCAAGCTGAAAACCTCTGCGAAAGCATAGCAGTCGCTGGGAAAAAAGAGTCGGTTCCCTGGGCTGCTGTTGCTGCTTGCTTGAGCCTAGTATTGGCAGCACGGTGGCAGAATCCCGCATAGAGCGAAAGCCTCTTTGCCTGGGCATTCCCTCTAGGAAAGCACAGCATTCTTGGGGAAAACAGAGTCGGTTCTGTGCGATTCAGAGGCCGCTTGCCTGAACATAGTCTCTGAAGCACGGTGTAAGAAACCCGCATGGAGCGAAATCCTCTTGTCCCGGGCATCAACTCTACTTGAGAGAGAAGCGTGGTTGTGCCTGTAGAAACAGTCTTAAGGAAAGGTCATGAAACAGGAGGGCATGCATTGCAATAGTAGCGGGCAGGTGGCAAGACAAGTGTCACCCTATCCATTTGCTCAGAATTCAGAGTCGGTTCTGCGGGCTGCTGCTCCTTCTTGCCTAGGCCAAGTCTCAAGTTGGGAGAAACCACCCGACAGCGAAATCCTCTTTCACCAGGCTCCTGCACTGGGAAAGCACAGCATTCGTTGGGAAATCTGAGTCGCTTTGTGGGATGCTGCTCCTATTTGCCTGAGCTAGTCTGCGCAGCACGGTGGAAGAAACCCGCATGGAGCGAAATTCTCTTGGCCCTAGCATCCTCACTGCCTGCGAGAGAAGCGTGGATGCACATCTGGAAAGGGCCTTAAGGATAGGGACACGGCTGTCACCGTGCTCCCCGGGAGCAAGTCTGGGGAAGGAGCAGAACGCCTCCCCGTGAGAAGAGAAGGAGCCGTTGGCCTTGTTGTCGTGAAACAGTCACAAAGCAGGAGAGCCTGCCCTGGGAAGAACAGCGGGACGGTGGCAAGACAAGTGTCACCCGCTCCCTGTTCGTAGAGACGAAAGCCTGGCTTTAGGAAGACACGAGGGGACGGCTAGGGCAGACGCGCATACTCCACTCTGAGGAAGGAGTCTGGGCAGAATGCAGGCCTGTTCTGTGTGCCTCCTGTCCCAAGGGGACAGCATCTCCAAGGCCACCTGTCCCTAGGGCAGACGTGGGCTTGCCACCAGGCGCCATACCCAGAACTCGCAGATACAGCTCCCTGGAAGAAAAGGCAGCCAGATGCCATCTTCCTCCAAGAGGTGGCAGCGTTGGGGGTGGCAGGGGCTGTGTCGGGGAAGAAGAGGGTATAGTCCCCCACAGCTCCCCATCCCAGTGCACGGGCGCTGTGCAGGGTTCCTGTCGCCTCTCCTTTCCTATGGGGAAGGCACTGGCCTAGTCCCCGAGTCCGCCTGAACTCCAGAGCGAAAAGCCAAGCCTTACTACGCCAGGAGATGGCAGTTGGCAGGGAGTGTCATCCTAGACCACGCACGCTGCTGCAGGGTGGTGGCTGTGTCTGCGAAGTTCAGCCTGGCACGGTGAACCCAGGGTGCGACCATGGAGCCTGGGAGAGCAAAGCCCAAAGAGGCACCAGCTCTCCCACAGATCTCCTTCCCTGACGCGACAGAGCGAACGCCCAAAGCCTTGCTGAGGAAGCAGCAGCGAAGTGCGGTTCAGGCCAAGCTGAAAACCTCTGCAAAAGCATAGCAGTCGCTGGGAAAAAAGAGTCGGTTCCCTGGGCTGCTGTTGCTGCTTGCTTGAGCCTAGTATTGGCAGCACGGTGGCAGAATCCCGCATAGAGCGAAAGCCTCTTTGCCTGGGCATTCCCTCTAGGAAAGCACAGCATTCTTGGGGAAAACAGAGTCGGTTCTGTGCGATTCAGAGGCCGCTTGCCTGAACATAGTCTCTGAAGCACGGTGTAAGAAACCCGCATGGAGCGAAATCCTCTTGTCCCGGGCATCAACTCTACTTGAGAGAGAAGCGTGGTTGTGCCTGTAGAAACAGTCTTAAGGAAAGGTCATGAAACAGGAGGGCATGCATTGCAATAGTAGCGGGCAGGTGGCAAGACAAGTGTCACCCTATCCATTTGCTCAGAAATCAGAGTCGGTTCTGCGGGCTGCTGCTCCTGCTTGCCTAGGCCAAGTCTCAAGTTGGGAGAAACCACCCGACAGCGAAATCCTCTTTCTCCAGGCTCCTGCACTGGGAAAGCACAGCATTCGTTGGGAAATCTGAGTCGCTTTGTGGGATGCTGCTCCTACTTGCCTGAGCTAGTCTGCGCAGCACGGTGGAAGAAACCCGCATGGAGCGAAATTCTCTTGGCCCTAGCATCCTCACTGCCTGCGAGAGAAGCGTGGATGCACATCTGGAAAGGGCCTTAAGGATAGGGACACGGCTGTCACCGTGCTCCCCGGGAGCAAGTCTGGGGAAGGAGCAGAACGCCTCCCCGTGAGAAGAGAAGGAGCCGTTGGCCTTGTTGTCGTGAAACAGTCACAAAGCAGGAGAGCCTGCCCTGGGAAGAACAGTGGGACGGTGGCAAGACAAGTGTCACCCGCTCCCTGTTCGTAGAGACGAAAGCCTGGCTTTAGGAAGACACGAGGGGACGGCTAGGGCAGACGCGCATACTCCACTCTGAGGAAGGAGTCTGGGCAGAATGCAGGCCTGTTCTGTGTGCCTCCTGTCCCAAGGGGACAGCATCTCCAAGGCCACCTGTCCCTAGGGCAGACGTGGGCTTGCCACCAGGCGCCATACCCAGAACTCGCAGATACAGCTCCCTGGAAGAAAAGGCAGCCAGATGCCATCTTCCTCCAAGAGGTGGCAGCGTTGGGGGTGGCAGGGGGTGTGTCGGGGAAGAAGAGGGTATAGTCCCCCACAGCTCCCCATCCCAGTGCACGGGCGCAGTACAGGGTTCCTGTCGCCTCTCCTTTCCTATGGGGAAGGCACTGGCCTAGTCCCCGAGTCCGCCTGAACTCCAGAGCGAAAAGCCAAGCCTTACTACGCCAGGAGATGGCAGTTGGCAGGGAGTGTCATCCTAGACCACGCACGCTGCTGCAGGGTGGTGGCTGTGTCTACGATGTTCAGCCTGGCACGGTGAACCCAGGGTGCGACCATGGAGCCTGGGAGAGCAAAGCCCAAAGAGGCACCAGCTCTCCCACAGATCTCCTTCCCTGACGCGACAGAGCGAACGCCCAAAGCCTTGCTGAGGAAGCAGCAGCGAAGTGCGGTTCAGGCCAAGCTGAAAACCTCTGCGAAAGCATAGCAGTCGCTGGGAAAAAAGAGTCGGTTCCCTGGGCTGCTGTTGCTGCTTGCTTGAGCCTAGTATTGGCAGCACGGTGGCAGAATCCCGCATAGAGCGAAAGCCTCTTTGCCTGGGCATTCCCTCTAGGAAAGCACAGCATTCTTGGGGAAAACAGAGTCGGTTCTGTGCGATTCAGAGGCCGCTTGCCTGAACATAGTCTCTGAAGCACGGTGTAAGAAACCCGCATGGAGCGAAATCCTCTTGTCCCGGGCATCAACTCTACTTGAGAGAGAAGCGTGGTTGTGCCTGTAGAAACAGTCTTAAGGAAAGGTCATGAAACAGGAGGGCATGCATTGCAATAGTAGCGGGCAGGTGGCAAGACAAGTGTCACCCTCTCCGTTTGCTCAGAAATCAGAGTCGGTTCTGCGGGCTGCTGCTCCTGCTTGCCTAGGCCAAGTCTCAAGTTGGGAGAAACCACCCGACAGCGAAATCCTCTTTCACCAGGCTCCTGCACTGGGAAAGCACAGCATTCGTTGGGAAATCTGAGTCGCTTTGTGGGATGCTGCTCCTGCTTGCCTGAGCTAGTCTGTGCAGCACGGTGGAAGAAACCCGCATGGAGCGAAATTCTCTTGGCCCTAGCATCCTCACTCCCTGCGAGAGAAGCGTGGATGCACATCTGGAAAGGGCCTTAAGGATAGGGACACGGCTGTCACCGTGCTCCCCGGGAGCAAGTCTGGGGAAGGAGCAGAACGCCTCCCCGTGAGAAGAGAAGGAGCCGTTGGCCTTGTTGTCGTGAAACAGTCACAAAGCAGGAGAGCCTGCCCTGGGAAGAACAGCGGGACGGTGGCAAGACAAGTGTCACCCGCTCCCTGTTCGTAGAGACGAAAGCCTGGCTTTAGGAAGACACGAGGGGACGGCTAGGGCAGACGCGCATACTCCACTCTGAGGAAGGAGTCTGGGCAGAATGCAGGCCTGTTCTGTGTGCCTCCTGTCCCAAGGGGACAGCATCTCCAAGGCCACCTGTCCCTAGGGCAGACGTGGGCTTGCCACCAGGCGCCATACCCAGAACTCGCAGATACAGCTCCCTGGAAGAAAAGGCAGCCAGATGCCATCCTCCTCCAAGAGGTGGCAGCGTTGGGGGTGGCAGGGGGTGTGTCGGGGAAGAAGAGGGTATAGTCCCCCACAGCTCCCCATCCCAGTGCACGGGCGCTGTGCAGGGTTCCTGTCGCCTCTCCTTTCCTATGGGGAAGGCACTGGCCTAGTCCCCGAGTCCGCCTGAACTCCAGAGCGAAAAGCCAAGCCTTACTACGCCAGGAGATGGCAGTTGGCAGGGAGTGTCATCCTAGACCACGCACGCTGCTGCAGGGTGGTGGCTGTGTCTGCGAAGTTCAGCCTGGCACGGTGAACCCAGGGTGCGACCATGGAGCCTGGGAGAGCAAAGCCCAAAGAGGCACCAGCTCTCCCACAGATCTCCTTCCCTGACGCGACAGAGCGAACGCCCAAAGCCTTGCTGAGGAAGCAGCAGCGAAGTGCGGTTCAGGCCAAGCTGAAAACCTCTGCGAAAGCATAGCAGTCGCTGGGAAAAAAGAGTCGGTTCCCTGGGCTGCTGTTGCTGCTTGCTTGAGCCTAGTATTGGCAGCACGGTGGCAGAATCCCGCATAGAGCGAAAGCCTCTTTGCCTGGGCATTCCCTCTAGGAAAGCACAGCATTCGTGGGGAAAACAGAGTCGGTTCTGTGCGATTCAGAGGCCGCTTGCCTGAACATAGTCTCTGAAGCACGGTGTATGAAACCCGCATGGAGCGAAATCCTCTTGTCCCGGGCATCAACTCTACTTGAGAGAGAAGCGTGGTTGTGCCTGTAGAAACAGTCTTAAGGAAAGGTCATGAAACAGGAGGGCATGCATTGCAATAGTAGCGGGCAGGTGGCAAGACAAGTGTCACCCTATCCATTTGCTCAGAATTCAGAGTCGGTTCTGCGGGCTGCTGCTCCTTCTTGCCTAGGCCAAGTCTCAAGTTGGGAGAAACCACCCGACAGCGAAATCCTCTTTCACCAGGCTCCTGCACTGGGAAAGCACAGCATTCGTTGGGAAATCTGAGTCGCTTTGTGGGATGCTGCTCCTATTTGCCTGAGCTAGTCTGCGCAGCACGGTGGAAGAAACCCGCATGGAGCGAAATTCTCTTGGCCCTAGCATCCTCACTGCCTGCGAGAGAAGCGTGGATGCACATCTGGAAAGGGCCTTAAGGATAGGGACACGGCTGTCACCGTGCTCCCCGGGAGCAAGTCTGGGGAAGGAGCAGAACGCCTCCCCGTGAGAAGAGAAGGAGCCGTTGGCCTTGTTGTCGTGAAACAGTCACAAAGCAGGAGAGCCTGCCCTGGGAAGAACAGCGGGACGGTGGCAAGACAAGTGTCACCCGCTCCCTGTTCGTAGAGACGAAAGCCTGGCTTTAGGAAGACACGAGGGGACGGCTAGGGCAGACGCGCATACTCCACTCTGAGGAAGGAGTCTGGGCAGAAGGCAGGCCTGTTCTGTGTGCCTCCTGTCCCAAGGGGACAGCATCTCCAAGGCCACCTGTCCCTAGGGCAGACGTGGGCTTGCCACCAGGCGCCATACCCAGAACTCGCAGATACAGCTCCCTGGAAGAAAAGGCAGCCAGATGCCATCTTCCTCCAAGAGGTGGCAGCGTTGGGGGTGGCAGGGGCTGTGTCGGGGAAGAAGAGGGTATAGTCCCCCACAGCTCCCCATCCCAGTGCACGGGCGCTGTGCAGGGTTCCTGTCGCCTCTCCTTTCCTATGGGGAAGGTACTGGCCTAGTCCCCGAGTCCGCCTGAACTCCAGAGCGAAAAGCCAAGCCTTACTACGCCAGGAGATGGCAGTTGGCAGGGAGTGTCATCCTAGACCACGCACGCTGCTGCAGGGTGGTGGCTGTGTCTGCGAAGTTCAGCCTGGCACGGTGAACCCAGGGTGCGACCATGGAGCCTGGGAGAGCAAAGCCCAAAGAGGCACCAGCTCTCCCACAGATCTCCTTCCCTGACGCGACAGAGCGAACGCCCAAAGCCTTGCTGAGGAAGCAGCAGCGAAGTGCGGTTCAGGCCAAGCTGAAAACCTCTGCAAAAGCATAGCAGTCGCTGGGAAAAAAGAGTCGGTTCCCTGGGCTGCTGTTGCTGCTTGCTTGAGCCTAGTATTGGCAGCACGGTGGCAGAATCCCGCATAGAGCGAAAGCCTCTTTGCCTGGGCATTCCCTCTAGGAAAGCACAGCATTCTTGGGGAAAACAGAGTCGGTTCTGTGCGATTCAGAGGCCGCTTGCCTGAACATAGTCTCTGAAGCACGGTGTAAGAAACCCGCATGGAGCGAAATCCTCTTGTCCCGGGCATCAACTCTACTTGAGAGAGAAGCGTGGTTGTGCCTGTAGAAACAGTCTTAAGGAAAGGTCATGAAACAGGAGGGCATGCATTGCAATAGTAGCGGGCAGGTGGCAAGACAAGTGTCACCCTATCCATTTGCTCAGAAATCAGAGTCGGTTCTGCGGGCTGCTGCTCCTGCTTGCCTAGGCCAAGTCTCAAGTTGGGAGAAACCACCCGACAGCGAAATCCTCTTTCTCCAGGCTCCTGCACTGGGAAAGCACAGCATTCGTTGGGAAATCTGAGTCGCTTTGTGGGATGCTGCTCCTACTTGCCTGAGCTAGTCTGCGCAGCACGGTGGAAGAAACCCGCATGGAGCGAAATTCTCTTGGCCCTAGCATCCTCACTGCCTGCGAGAGAAGCGTGGATGCACATCTGGAAAGGGCCTTAAGGATAGGGACACGGCTGTCACCGTGCTCCCCGGGAGCAAGTCTGGGGAAGGAGCAGAACGCCTCCCCGTGAGAAGAGAAGGAGCCGTTGGCCTTGTTGTCGTGAAACAGTCACAAAGCAGGAGAGCCTGCCCTGGGAAGAACAGTGGGACGGTGGCAAGACAAGTGTCACCCGCTCCCTGTTCGTAGAGACGAAAGCCTGGCTTTAGGAAGACACGAGGGGACGGCTAGGGCAGACGCGCATACTCCACTCTGAGGAAGGAGTCTGGGCAGAATGCAGGCCTGTTCTGTGTGCCTCCTGTCCCAAGGGGACAGCATCTCCAAGGCCACCTGTCCCTAGGGCAGACGTGGGCTTGCCACCAGGCGCCATACCCAGAACTCGCAGATACAGCTCCCTGGAAGAAAAGGCAGCCAGATGCCATCTTCCTCCAAGAGGTGGCAGCGTTGGGGGTGGCAGGGGCTGTGTCGGGGAAGAAGAGGGTATAGTCCCCCACAGCTCCCCATCCCAGTGCACGGGCGCAGTACAGGGTTCCTGTCGCCTCTCCTTTCCTATGGGGAAGGCACTGGCCTAGTCCCCGAGTCCGCCTGAACTCCAGAGCGAAAAGCCAAGCCTTACTACGCCAGGAGATGGCAGTTGGCAGGGAGTGTCATCCTAGACCACGCACGCTGCTGCAGGGTGGTGGCTGTGTCTACGATGTTCAGCCTGGCACGGTGAACCCAGGGTGCGACCATGGAGCCTGGGAGAGCAAAGCCCAAAGAGGCACCAGCTCTCCCACAGATCTCCTTCCCTGACGCGACAGAGCGAACGCCCAAAGCCTTGCTGAGGAAGCAGCAGCGAAGTGCGGTTCAGGCCAAGCTGAAAACCTCTGCGAAAGCATAGCAGTCGCTGGGAAAAAAGAGTCGGTTCCCTGGGCTGCTGTTGCTGCTTGCTTGAGCCTAGTATTGGCAGCACGGTGGCAGAATCCCGCATAGAGCGAAAGCCTCTTTGCCTGGGCATTCCCTCTAGGAAAGCACAGCATTCTTGGGGAAAACAGAGTCGGTTCTGTGCGATTCAGAGGCCGCTTGCCTGAACATAGTCTCTGAAGCACGGTGTAAGAAACCCGCATGGAGCGAAATCCTCTTGTCCCGGGCATCAACTCTACTTGAGAGAGAAGCGTGGTTGTGCCTGTAGAAACAGTCTTAAGGAAAGGTCATGAAACAGGAGGGCATGCATTGCAATAGTAGCGGGCAGGTGGCAAGACAAGTGTCACCCTATCCATTTGCTCAGAATTCAGAGTCGGTTCTGCGGGCTGCTGCTCCTTCTTGCCTAGGCCAAGTCTCAAGTTGGGAGAAACCACCCGACAGCGAAATCCTCTTTCACCAGGCTCCTGCACTGGGAAAGCACAGCATTCGTTGGGAAATCTGAGTCGCTTTGTGGGATGCTGCTCCTATTTGCCTGAGCTAGTCTGCGCAGCACGGTGGAAGAAACCCGCATGGAGCGAAATTCTCTTGGCCCTAGCATCCTCACTGCCTGCGAGAGAAGCGTGGATGCACATCTGGAAAGGGCCTTAAGGATAGGGACACGGCTGTCACCGTGCTCCCCGGGAGCAAGTCTGGGGAAGGAGCAGAACGCCTCCCCGTGAGAAGAGAAGGAGCCGTTGGCCTTGTTGTCGTGAAACAGTCACAAAGCAGGAGAGCCTGCCCTGGGAAGAACAGCGGGACGGTGGCAAGACAAGTGTCACCCGCTCCCTGTTCGTAGAGACGAAAGCCTGGCTTTAGGAAGACACGAGGGGACGGCTAGGGCAGACGCGCATACTCCACTCTGAGGAAGGAGTCTGGGCAGAATGCAGGCCTGTTCTGTGTGCCTCCTGTCCCAAGGGGACAGCATCTCCAAGGCCACCTGTCCCTAGGGCAGACGTGGGCTTGCCACCAGGCGCCATACCCAGAACTCGCAGATACAGCTCCCTGGAAGAAAAGGCAGCCAGATGCCATCTTCCTCCAAGAGGTGGCAGCGTTGGGGGTGGCAGGGGCTGTGTCGGGGAAGAAGAGGGTATAGTCCCCCACAGCTCCCCATCCCAGTGCACGGGCGCTGTGCAGGGTTCCTGTCGCCTCTCCTTTCCTATGGGGAAGGCACTGGCCTAGTCCCCGAGTCCGCCTGAACTCCAGAGCGAAAAGCCAAGCCTTACTACGCCAGGAGATGGCAGTTGGCAGGGAGTGTCATCCTAGACCACGCACGCTGCTGCAGGGTGGTGGCTGTGTCTGCGAAGTTCAGCCTGGCACGGTGAACCCAGGGTGCGACCATGGAGCCTGGGAGAGCAAAGCCCAAAGAGGCACCAGCTCTCCCACAGATCTCCTTCCCTGACGCGACAGAGCGAACGCCCAAAGCCTTGCTGAGGAAGCAGCAGCGAAGTGCGGTTCAGGCCAAGCTGAAAACCTCTGCAAAAGCATAGCAGTCGCTGGGAAAAAAGAGTCGGTTCCCTGGGCTGCTGTTGCTGCTTGCTTGAGCCTAGTATTGGCAGCACGGTGGCAGAATCCCGCATAGAGCGAAAGCCTCTTTGCCTGGGCATTCCCTCTAGGAAAGCACAGCATTCTTGGGGAAAACAGAGTCGGTTCTGTGCGATTCAGAGGCCGCTTGCCTGAACATAGTCTCTGAAGCACGGTGTAAGAAACCCGCATGGAGCGAAATCCTCTTGTCCCGGGCATCAACTCTACTTGAGAGAGAAGCGTGGTTGTGCCTGTAGAAACAGTCTTAAGGAAAGGTCATGAAACAGGAGGGCATGCATTGCAATAGTAGCGGGCAGGTGGCAAGACAAGTGTCACCCTATCCATTTGCTCAGAAATCAGAGTCGGTTCTGCGGGCTGCTGCTCCTGCTTGCCTAGGCCAAGTCTCAAGTTGGGAGAAACCACCCGACAGCGAAATCCTCTTTCTCCAGGCTCCTGCACTGGGAAAGCACAGCATTCGTTGGGAAATCTGAGTCGCTTTGTGGGATGCTGCTCCTACTTGCCTGAGCTAGTCTGCGCAGCACGGTGGAAGAAACCCGCATGGAGCGAAATTCTCTTGGCCCTAGCATCCTCACTGCCTGCGAGAGAAGCGTGGATGCACATCTGGAAAGGGCCTTAAGGATAGGGACACGGCTGTCACCGTGCTCCCCGGGAGCAAGTCTGGGGAAGGAGCAGAACGCCTCCCCGTGAGAAGAGAAGGAGCCGTTGGCCTTGTTGTCGTGAAACAGTCACAAAGCAGGAGAGCCTGCCCTGGGAAGAACAGTGGGACGGTGGCAAGACAAGTGTCACCCGCTCCCTGTTCGTAGAGACGAAAGCCTGGCTTTAGGAAGACACGAGGGGACGGCTAGGGCAGACGCGCATACTCCACTCTGAGGAAGGAGTCTGGGCAGAATGCAGGCCTGTTCTGTGTGCCTCCTGTCCCAAGGGGACAGCATCTCCAAGGCCACCTGTCCCTAGGGCAGACGTGGGCTTGCCACCAGGCGCCATACCCAGAACTCGCAGATACAGCTCCCTGGAAGAAAAGGCAGCCAGATGCCATCTTCCTCCAAGAGGTGGCAGCGTTGGGGGTGGCAGGGGGTGTGTCGGGGAAGAAGAGGGTATAGTCCCCCACAGCTCCCCATCCCAGTGCACGGGCGCAGTACAGGGTTCCTGTCGCCTCTCCTTTCCTATGGGGAAGGCACTGGCCTAGTCCCCGAGTCCGCCTGAACTCCAGAGCGAAAAGCCAAGCCTTACTACGCCAGGAGATGGCAGTTGGCAGGGAGTGTCATCCTAGACCACGCACGCTGCTGCAGGGTGGTGGCTGTGTCTACGATGTTCAGCCTGGCACGGTGAACCCAGGGTGCGACCATGGAGCCTGGGAGAGCAAAGCCCAAAGAGGCACCAGCTCTCCCACAGATCTCCTTCCCTGACGCGACAGAGCGAACGCCCAAAGCCTTGCTGAGGAAGCAGCAGCGAAGTGCGGTTCAGGCCAAGCTGAAAACCTCTGCGAAAGCATAGCAGTCGCTGGGAAAAAAGAGTCGGTTCCCTGGGCTGCTGTTGCTGCTTGCTTGAGCCTAGTATTGGCAGCACGGTGGCAGAATCCCGCATAGAGCGAAAGCCTCTTTGCCTGGGCATTCCCTCTAGGAAAGCACAGCATTCTTGGGGAAAACAGAGTCGGTTCTGTGCGATTCAGAGGCCGCTTGCCTGAACATAGTCTCTGAAGCACGGTGTAAGAAACCCGCATGGAGCGAAATCCTCTTGTCCCGGGCATCAACTCTACTTGAGAGAGAAGCGTGGTTGTGCCTGTAGAAACAGTCTTAATGAAAGGTCATGAAACAGGAGGGCATGCATTGCAATAGTAGCGGGCAGGTGGCAAGACAAGTGTCACCCTCTCCGTTTGCTCAGAAATCAGAGTCGGTTCTGCGGGCTGCTGCTCCTGCTTGCCTAGGCCAAGTCTCAAGTTGGGAGAAACCACCCGACAGCGAAATCCTCTTTCACCAGGCTCCTGCACTGGGAAAGCACAGCATTCGTTGGGAAATCTGAGTCGCTTTGTGGGATGCTGCTCCTGCTTGCCTGAGCTAGTCTGCGCAGCACGGTGGAAGAAACCCGCATGGAGCGAAATTCTCTTGGCCCTAGCATCCTCACTGCCTGCGAGAGAAGCGTGGATGCACATCTGGAAAGGGCCTTAAGGATAGGGACACGGCTGTCACCGTGCTCCCCGGGAGCAAGTCTGGGGAAGGAGCAGAACGCCTCCCCGTGAGAAGAGAAGGAGCCGTTGGCCTTGTTGTCGTGAAACAGTCACAAAGCAGGAGAGCCTGCCCTGGGAAGAACAGCGGGACGGTGGCAAGACAAGTGTCACCCGCTCCCTGTTCGTAGAGACGAAAGCCTGGCTTTAGGAAGACACGAGGGGACGGCTAGGGCAGACGCGCATACTCCACTCTGAGGAAGGAGTCTGGGCAGAATGCAGGCCTGTTCTGTGTGCCTCCTGTCCCAAGGGGACAGCATCTCCAAGGCCACCTGTCCCTAGGGCAGACGTGGGCTTGCCACCAGGCGCCATACCCAGAACTCGCAGATACAGCTCCCTGGAAGAAAAGGCAGCCAGATGCCATCTTCCTCCAAGAGGTGGCAGCGTTGGGGGTGGCAGGGGGTGTGTCGGGGAAGAAGAGGGTATAGTCCCCCACAGCTCCCCATCCCAGTGCACGGGCGCAGTCAGGGTTCCTGTCGCCTCTCCTTTCCTATGGGGAAGGCACTGGCCTAGTCCCCGGGTCCGCCTGAACTCCAGAGCGAAAAGCCAAGCCTTACTACGCCAGGAGATGGCAGTTGGCAGGGAGTGTCATCCTAGACCACGCACGCTGCTGCAGGGTGGTGGCTGTGTCTACGATGTTCAGCCTGGCACGGTGAACCCAGGGTGCGACCATGGAGCCTGGGAGAGCAAAGCCCAAAGAGGCACCAGCTCTCCCACAGATCTCCTTCCCTGACGCGACAGAGCGAACGCCCAAAGCCTTGCTGAGGAAGCAGCAGCGAAGTGCGGTTCAGGCCAAGCTGAAAACCTCTGCGAAAGCATAGCAGTCGCTGGGAAAAAAGAGTCGGTTCCCTGGGCTGCTGTTGCTGCTTGCTTGAGCCTAGTATTGGCAGCACGGTGGCAGAATCCCGCATAGAGCGAAAGCCTCTTTGCCTGGGCATTCCCTCTAGGAAAGCACAGCATTCTTGGGGAAAACAGAGTCGGTTCTGTGCGATTCAGAGGCCGCTTGCCTGAACATAGTCTCTGAAGCACGGTGTAAGAAACCCGCATGGAGCGAAATCCTCTTGTCCCGGGCATCCCCTCTACTTGAGAGAGAAGCGTGGTTGTGCCTGTAGAAACAGTCTTAAGGAAAGGTCATGAAACAGGAGGGCATGCATTGCAATAGTAGCGGGCAGGTGGCAAGACAAGTGTCACCCTATCCATTTGCTCAGAAATCAGAGTCGGTTCTGCGGGCTGCTGCTCCTGCTTGCCTAGGCCAAGTCTCAAGTTGGGAGAAACCACCCGACAGCGAAATCCTCTTTCACCAGGCTCCTGCACTGGGAAAGCAGAGCATTCGTTGGGAAATCTGAGTCGCTTTGTGGGATGCTGCTCCTACTTGCCTGAGCTAGTCTGCGCAGCACGGTGGAAGAAACCCGCATGGAGCGAAATTCTCTTGGCCCTAGCATCCTCACTGCCTGCGAGAGAAGCGTGGATGCACATCTGGAAAGGGCCTTAAGGATAGGGACACGGCTGTCACCGTGCTCCCCGGGAGCAAGTCTGGGGAAGGAGCAGAACGCCTCCCCGTGAGAAGAGAAGGAGCCGTTGGCCTTGTTGTCGTGAAACAGTCACAAAGCAGGAGAGCCTGCCCTGGGAAGAACAGCGGGACGGTGGCAAGACAAGTGTCACCCGCTCCCTGTTCGTAGAGACGAAAGCCTGGCTTTAGGAAGACACGAGGGGACGGCTAGGGCAGACGCGCATACTCCACTCTGAGGAAGGAGTCTGGGCAGAATGCAGGCCTGTTCTGTGTGCCTCCTGTCCCAAGGGGACAGCATCTCCAAGGCCACCTGTCCCTAGGGCAGACGTGGGCTTGCCACCAGGCGCCATACCCAGAACTCGCAGATACAGCTCCCTGGAAGAAAAGGCAGCCAGATGCCATCTTCCTCCAAGAGGTGGCAGCGTTGGGGGTGGCAGGGGCTGTGTCGGGGAAGAAGAGGGTATAGTCCCCCACAGCTCCCCATCCCAGTGCACGGGCGCTGTGCAGGGTTCCTGTCGCCTCTCCTTTCCTATGGGGAAGGTACTGGCCTAGTCCCCGAGTCCGCCTGAACTCCAGAGCGAAAAGCCAAGCCTTACTACGCCAGGAGATGGCAGTTGGCAGGGAGTGTCATCCTAGACCACGCACGCTGCTGCAGGGTGGTGGCTGTGTCTGCGAAGTTCAGCCTGGCACGGTGAACCCAGGGTGCGACCATGGAGCCTGGGAGAGCAAAGCCCAAAGAGGCACCAGCTCTCCCACAGATCTCCTTCCCTGACGCGACAGAGCGAACGCCCAAAGCCTTGCTGAGGAAGCAGCAGCGAAGTGCGGTTCAGGCCAAGCTGAAAACCTCTGCAAAAGCATAGCAGTCGCTGGGAAAAAAGAGTCGGTTCCCTGGGCTGCTGTTGCTGCTTGCTTGAGCCTAGTATTGGCAGCACGGTGGCAGAATCCCGCATAGAGCGAAAGCCTCTTTGCCTGGGCATTCCCTCTAGGAAAGCACAGCATTCTTGGGGAAAACAGAGTCGGTTCTGTGCGATTCAGAGGCCGCTTGCCTGAACATAGTCTCTGAAGCACGGTGTAAGAAACCCGCATGGAGCGAAATCCTCTTGTCCCGGGCATCAACTCTACTTGAGAGAGAAGCGTGGTTGTGCCTGTAGAAACAGTCTTAAGGAAAGGTCATGAAACAGGAGGGCATGCATTGCAATAGTAGCGGGCAGGTGGCAAGACAAGTGTCACCCTATCCATTTGCTCAGAAATCAGAGTCGGTTCTGCGGGCTGCTGCTCCTGCTTGCCTAGGCCAAGTCTCAAGTTGGGAGAAACCACCCGACAGCGAAATCCTCTTTCTCCAGGCTCCTGCACTGGGAAAGCACAGCATTCGTTGGGAAATCTGAGTCGCTTTGTGGGATGCTGCTCCTACTTGCCTGAGCTAGTCTGCGCAGCACGGTGGAAGAAACCCGCATGGAGCGAAATTCTCTTGGCCCTAGCATCCTCACTGCCTGCGAGAGAAGCGTGGATGCACATCTGGAAAGGGCCTTAAGGATAGGGACACGGCTGTCACCGTGCTCCCCGGGAGCAAGTCTGGGGAAGGAGCAGAACGCCTCCCCGTGAGAAGAGAAGGAGCCGTTGGCCTTGTTGTCGTGAAACAGTCACAAAGCAGGAGAGCCTGCCCTGGGAAGAACAGTGGGACGGTGGCAAGACAAGTGTCACCCGCTCCCTGTTCGTAGAGACGAAAGCCTGGCTTTAGGAAGACACGAGGGGACGGCTAGGGCAGACGCGCATACTCCACTCTGAGGAAGGAGTCTGGGCAGAATGCAGGCCTGTTCTGTGTGCCTCCTGTCCCAAGGGGACAGCATCTCCAAGGCCACCTGTCCCTAGGGCAGACGTGGGCTTGCCACCAGGCGCCATACCCAGAACTCGCAGATACAGCTCCCTGGAAGAAAAGGCAGCCAGATGCCATCTTCCTCCAAGAGGTGGCAGCGTTGGGGGTGGCAGGGGCTGTGTCGGGGAAGAAGAGGGTATAGTCCCCCACAGCTCCCCATCCCAGTGCACGGGCGCAGTACAGGGTTCCTGTCGCCTCTCCTTTCCTATGGGGAAGTCACTGGCCTAGTCCCCGAGTCCGCCTGAACTCCAGAGCGAAAAGCCAAGCCTTACTACGCCAGGAGATGGCAGTTGGCAGGGAGTGTCATCCTAGACCACGCACGCTGCTGCAGGGTGGTGGCTGTGTCTACGATGTTCAGCCTGGCACGGTGAACCCAGGGTGCGACCATGGAGCCTGGGAGAGCAAAGCCCAAAGAGGCACCAGCTCTCCCACAGATCTCCTTCCCTGACGCGACAGAGCGAACGCCCAAAGCCTTGCTGAGGAAGCAGCAGCGAAGTGCGGTTCAGGCCAAGCTGAAAACCTCTGCGAAAGCATAGCAGTCGCTGGGAAAAAAGAGTCGGTTCCCTGGGCTGCTGTTGCTGCTTGCTTGAGCCTAGTATTGGCAGCACGGTGGCAGAATCCCGCATAGAGCGAAAGCCTCTTTGCCTGGGCATTCCCTCTAGGAAAGCACAGCATTCTTGGGGAAAACAGAGTCGGTTCTGTGCGATTCAGAGGCCGCTTGCCTGAACATAGTCTCTGAAGCACGGTGTAAGAAACCCGCATGGAGCGAAATCCTCTTGTCCCGGGCATCAACTCTACTTGAGAGAGAAGCGTGGTTGTGCCTGTAGAAACAGTCTTAAGGAAAGGTCATGAAACAGGAGGGCATGCATTGCAATAGTAGCGGGCAGGTGGCAAGACAAGTGTCACCCTATCCATTTGCTCAGAATTCAGAGTCGGTTCTGCGGGCTGCTGCTCCTTCTTGCCTAGGCCAAGTCTCAAGTTGGGAGAAACCACCCGACAGCGAAATCCTCTTTCACCAGGCTCCTGCACTGGGAAAGCACAGCATTCGTTGGGAAATCTGAGTCGCTTTGTGGGATGCTGCTCCTATTTGCCTGAGCTAGTCTGCGCAGCACGGTGGAAGAAACCCGCATGGAGCGAAATTCTCTTGGCCCTAGCATCCTCACTGCCTGCGAGAGAAGCGTGGATGCACATCTGGAAAGGGCCTTAAGGATAGGGACACGGCTGTCACCGTGCTCCCCGGGAGCAAGTCTGGGGAAGGAGCAGAACGCCTCCCCGTGAGAAGAGAAGGAGCCGTTGGCCTTGTTGTCGTGAAACAGTCACAAAGCAGGAGAGCCTGCCCTGGGAAGAACAGCGGGACGGTGGCAAGACAAGTGTCACCCGCTCCCTGTTCGTAGAGACGAAAGCCTGGCTTTAGGAAGACACGAGGGGACGGCTAGGGCAGACGCGCATACTCCACTCTGAGGAAGGAGTCTGGGCAGAATGCAGGCCTGTTCTGTGTGCCTCCTGTCCCAAGGGGACAGCATCTCCAAGGCCACCTGTCCCTAGGGCAGACGTGGGCTTGCCACCAGGCGCCATACCCAGAACTCGCAGATACAGCTCCCTGGAAGAAAAGGCAGCCAGATGCCATCTTCCTCCAAGAGGTGGCAGCGTTGGGGGTGGCAGGGGGTGTGTCGGGGAAGAAGAGGGTATAGTCCCCCACAGCTCCCCATCCCAGTGCACGGGCGCTGTGCAGGGTTCCTGTCGCCTCTCCTTTCCTATGGGGAAGGCACTGGCCTAGTCCCCGAGTCCGCCTGAACTCCAGAGCGAAAAGCCAAGCCTTACTACGCCAGGAGATGGCAGTTGGCAGGGAGTGTCATCCTAGACCACGCACGCTGCTGCAGGGTGGTGGCTGTGTCTGCGAAGTTCAGCCTGGCACGGTGAACCCAGGGTGCGACCATGGAGCCTGGGAGAGCAAAGCCCAAAGAGGCACCAGCTCTCCCACAGATCTCCTTCCCTGACGCGACAGAGCGAACGCCCAAAGCCTTGCTGAGGAAGCAGCAGCGAAGTGCGGTTCAGGCCAAGCTGAAAACCTCTGCAAAAGCATAGCAGTCGCTGGGAAAAAAGAGTCGGTTCCCTGGGCTGCTGTTGCTGCTTGCTTGAGCCTAGTATTGGCAGCACGGTGGCAGAATCCCGCATAGAGCGAAAGCCTCTTTGCCTGGGCATTCCCTCTAGGAAAGCACAGCATTCTTGGGGAAAACAGAGTCGGTTCTGTGCGATTCAGAGGCCGCTTGCCTGAACATAGTCTCTGAAGCACGGTGTAAGAAACCCGCATGGAGCGAAATCCTCTTGTCCCGGGCATCAACTCTACTTGAGAGAGAAGCGTGGTTGTGCCTGTAGAAACAGTCTTAAGGAAAGGTCATGAAACAGGAGGGCATGCATTGCAATAGTAGCGGGCAGGTGGCAAGACAAGTGTCACCCTCTCCGTTTGCTCAGAAATCAGAGTCGGTTCTGCGGGCTGCTGCTCCTGCTTGCCTAGGCCAAGTCTCAAGTTGGGAGAAACCACCCGACAGCGAAATCCTCTTTCACCAGGCTCCTGCACTGGGAAAGCACAGCATTCGTTGGGAAATCTGAGTCGCTTTGTGGGATGCTGCTCCTGCTTGCCTGAGCTAGTCTGCGCAGCACGGTGGAAGAAACCCGCATGGAGCGAAATTCTCTTGGCCCTAGCATCCTCACTGCCTGCGAGAGAAGCGTGGATGCACATCTGGAAAGGGCCTTAAGGATAGGGACACGGCTGTCACCGTGCTCCCCGGGAGCAAGTCTGGGGAAGGAGCAGAACGCCTCCCCGTGAGAAGAGAAGGAGCCGTTGGCCTTGTTGTCGTGAAACAGTCACAAAGCAGGAGAGCCTGCCCTGGGAAGAACAGCGGGACGGTGGCAAGACAAGTGTCACCCGCTCCCTGTTCGTAGAGACGAAAGCCTGGCTTTAGGAAGACACGAGGGGACGGCTAGGGCAGACGCGCATACTCCACTCTGAGGAAGGAGTCTGGGCAGAATGCAGGCCTGTTCTGTGTGCCTCCTGTCCCAAGGGGACAGCATCTCCAAGGCCACCTGTCCCTAGGGCAGACGTGGGCTTGCCACCAGGCGCCATACCCAGAACTCGCAGATACAGCTCCCTGGAAGAAAAGGCAGCCAGATGCCATCTTCCTCCAAGAGGTGGCAGCGTTGGGGGTGGCAGGGGGTGTGTCGGGGAAGAAGAGGGTATAGTCCCCCACAGCTCCCCATCCCAGTGCACGGGCGCAGTCAGGGTTCCTGTCGCCTCTCCTTTCCTATGGGGAAGGCACTGGCCTAGTCCCCGGGTCCGCCTGAACTCCAGAGCGAAAAGCCAAGCCTTACTACGCCAGGAGATGGCAGTTGGCAGGGAGTGTCATCCTAGACCACGCACGCTGCTGCAGGGTGGTGGCTGTGTCTACGATGTTCAGCCTGGCACGGTGAACCCAGGGTGCGACCATGGAGCCTGGGAGAGCAAAGCCCAAAGAGGCACCAGCTCTCCCACAGATCTCCTTCCCTGACGCGACAGAGCGAACGCCCAAAGCCTTGCTGAGGAAGCAGCAGCGAAGTGCGGTTCAGGCCAAGCTGAAAACCTCTGCGAAAGCATAGCAGTCGCTGGGAAAAAAGAGTCGGTTCCCTGGGCTGCTGTTGCTGCTTGCTTGAGCCTAGTATTGGCAGCACGGTGGCAGAATCCCGCATAGAGCGAAAGCCTCTTTGCCTGGGCATTC
Organism: Neogale vison; assembly: GCF_020171115.1. Lineage (NCBI taxonomy): Eukaryota > Metazoa > Chordata > Mammalia > Carnivora > Mustelidae > Neogale > Neogale vison. Next base: position 42,234 of record NW_025334912.1, on the reverse strand, counting down.
CCTCTAGGAAAGCACAGCATTCTTGGGGAAAACAGAGTCGGTTCTGTGCGATTCAGAGGCCGCTTGCCTGAACATAGTCTCTGAAGCACGGTGTAAGAAACCCGCATGGAGCGAAATCCTCTTGTCCCGGGCATCCCCTCTACTTGAGAGAGAAGCGTGGTTGTGCCTGTAGAAACAGTCTTAAGGAAAGGTCATGAAACAGGAGGGCATGCATTGCAATAGTAGCGGGCAGGTGGCAAGACAAGTGTCACCCTATCCATTTGCTCAGAAATCAGAGTCGGTTCTGCGGGCTGCTGCTCCTGCTTGCCTAGGCCAAGTCTCAAGTTGGGAGAAACCACCCGACAGCGAAATCCTCTTTCACCAGGCTCCTGCACTGGGAAAGCAGAGCATTCGTTGGGAAATCTGAGTCGCTTTGTGGGATGCTGCTCCTACTTGCCTGAGCTAGTCTGCGCAGCACGGTGGAAGAAACCCGCATGGAGCGAAATTCTCTTGGCCCTAGCATCCTCACTGCCTGCGAGAGAAGCGTGGATGCACATCTGGAAAGGGCCTTAAGGATAGGGACACGGCTGTCACCGTGCTCCCCGGGAGCAAGTCTGGGGAAGGAGCAGAACGCCTCCCCGTGAGAAGAGAAGGAGCCGTTGGCCTTGTTGTCGTGAAACAGTCACAAAGCAGGAGAGCCTGCCCTGGGAAGAACAGCGGGACGGTGGCAAGACAAGTGTCACCCGCTCCCTGTTCGTAGAGACGAAAGCCTGGCTTTAGGAAGACACGAGGGGACGGCTAGGGCAGACGCGCATACTCCACTCTGAGGAAGGAGTCTGGGCAGAATGCAGGCCTGTTCTGTGTGCCTCCTGTCCCAAGGGGACAGCATCTCCAAGGCCACCTGTCCCTAGGGCAGACGTGGGCTTGCCACCAGGCGCCATACCCAGAACTCGCAGATACAGCTCCCTGGAAGAAAAGGCAGCCAGATGCCATCTTCCTCCAAGAGGTGGCAGCGTTGGGGGTGGCAGGGGGTGTGTCGGGGAAGAAGAGGGTATAGTCCCCCACAGCTCCCCATCCCAGTGCACGGGCGCTGTGCAGGGTTCCTGTCGCCTCTCCTTTCCTATGGGGAAGGCACTGGCCTAGTCCCCGAGTCCGCCTGAACTCCAGAGCGAAAAGCCAAGCCTTACTACGCCAGGAGATGGCAGTTGGCAGGGAGTGTCATCCTAGACCACGCACGCTGCTGCAGGGTGGTGGCTGTGTCTGCGAAGTTCAGCCTGGCACGGTGAACCCAGGGTGCGACCATGGAGCCTGGGAGAGCAAAGCCCAAAGAGGCACCAGCTCTCCCACAGATCTCCTTCCCTGACGCGACAGAGCGAACGCCCAAAGCCTTGCTGAGGAAGCAGCAGCGAAGTGCGGTTCAGGCCAAGCTGAAAACCTCTGCGAAAGCATAGCAGTCGCTGGGAAAAAAGAGTCGGTTCCCTGGGCTGCTGTTGCTGCTTGCTTGAGCCTAGTATTGGCAGCACGGTGGCAGAATCCCGCATAGAGCGAAAGCCTCCTTGCCTGGGCATTCCCTCTAGGAAAGCACAGCATTCTTGGGGAAAACAGAGTCGGTTCTGTGCGATTCAGAGGCCGCTTGCCTGAACATAGTCTCTGAAGCACGGTGTAAGAAACCCGCATGGAGCGAAATCCTCTTGTCCCGGGCATCCCCTCTACTTGAGAGAGAAGCGTGGTTGTGCCTGTAGAAACAGTCTTAATGAAAGGTCATGAAACAGGAGGGCATGCATTGCAATAGAAGCGGGCAGGTGGCAAGACAAGTGTCACCCTCTCCGTTTGCTCAGAAATCAGAGTCGGTTCTGCGGGCTGCTGCTCCTGCTTGCCTAGGCCAAGTCTCAAGTTGGGAGAAACCACCCGACAGCGAAATCCTCTTTCACCAGGCTCCTGCACTGGGAAAGCACAGCATTCGTTGGGAAATCTGAGTCGCTTTGTGGGATGCTGCTCCTACTTGCCTGAGCTAGTCTGCGCAGCACGGTGGAAGAAACCCGCATGGAGCGAAATTCTCTTGGCCCTAGCATCCTCACTGCCTGCGAGAGAAGCGTGGATGCACATCTGGAAAGGGCCTTAAGGATAGGGACACGGCTGTCACCGTGCTCCCCGGGAGCAAGTCTGGGGAAGGAGCAGAACGCCTCCCCGTGAGAAGAGAAGGAGCCGTTGGCCTTGTTGTCGTGAAACAGTCACAAAGCAGGAGAGCCTGCCCTGGGAAGAACAGTGGGACGGTGGCAAGACAAGTGTCACCCGCTCCCTGTTCGTAGAGACGAAAGCCTGGCTTTAGGAAGACACGAGGGGACGGCTAGGGCAGACGCGCATACTCCACTCTGAGGAAGGAGTCTGGGCAGAATGCAGGCCTGTTCTGTGTGCCTCCTGTCCCAAGGGGACAGCATCTCCAAGGCCACCTGTCCCTAGGGCAGACGTGGGCTTGCCACCAGGCGCCATACCCAGAACTCGCAGATACAGCTCCCTGGAAGAAAAGGCAGCCAGATGCCATCTTCCTCCAAGAGGTGGCAGCGTTGGGGGTGGCAGGGGGTGTGTCGGGGAAGAAGAGGGTATAGTCCCCCACAGCTCCCCATCCCAGTGCACGGGCGCAGTACAGGGTTCCTGTCGCCTCTCCTTTCCTATGGGGAAGGCACTGGCCTAGTCCCCGAGTCCGCCTGAACTCCAGAGCGAAAAGCCAAGCCTTACTACGCCAGGAGATGGCAGTTGGCAGGGAGTGTCATCCTAGACCACGCACGCTGCTGCAGGGTGGTGGCTGTGTCTACGATGTTCAGCCTGGCACGGTGAACCCAGGGTGCGACCATGGAGCCTGGGAGAGCAAAGCCCAAAGAGGCACCAGCTCTCCCACAGATCTCCTTCCCTGACGCGACAGAGCGAACGCCCAAAGCCTTGCTGAGGAAGCAGCAGCGAAGTGCGGTTCAGGCCAAGCTGAAAACCTCTGCGAAAGCATAGCAGTCGCTGGGAAAAAAGAGTCGGTTCCCTGGGCTGCTGTTGCTGCTTGCTTGAGCCTAGTATTGGCAGCACGGTGGCAGAATCCCGCATAGAGCGAAAGCCTCTTTGCCTGGGCATTCCCTCTAGGAAAGCACAGCATTCTTGGGGAAAACAGAGTCGGTTCTGTGCGATTCAGAGGCCGCTTGCCTGAACATAGTCTCTGAAGCACGGTGTAAGAAACCCGCATGGAGCGAAATCCTCTTGTCCCGGGCATCAACTCTACTTGAGAGAGAAGCGTGGTTGTGCCTGTAGAAACAGTCTTAATGAAAGGTCATGAAACAGGAGGGCATGCATTGCAATAGTAGCGGGCAGGTGGCAAGACAAGTGTCACCCTCTCCGTTTGCTCAGAAATCAGAGTCGGTTCTGCGGGCTGCTGCTCCTGCTTGCCTAGGCCAAGTCTCAAGTTGGGAGAAACCACCCGACAGCGAAATCCTCTTTCACCAGGCTCCTGCACTGGGAAAGCACAGCATTCGTTGGGAAATCTGAGTCGCTTTGTGGGATGCTGCTCCTGCTTGCCTGAGCTAGTCTGCGCAGCACGGTGGAAGAAACCCGCATGGAGCGAAATTCTCTTGGCCCTAGCATCCTCACTGCCTGCGAGAGAAGCGTGGATGCACATCTGGAAAGGGCCTTAAGGATAGGGACACGGCTGTCACCGTGCTCCCCGGGAGCAAGTCTGGGGAAGGAGCAGAACGCCTCCCCGTGAGAAGAGAAGGAGCCGTTGGCCTTGTTGTCGTGAAACAGTCACAAAGCAGGAGAGCCTGCCCTGGGAAGAACAGCGGGACGGTGGCAAGACAAGTGTCACCCGCTCCCTGTTCGTAGAGACGAAAGCCTGGCTTTAGGAAGACACGAGGGGACGGCTAGGGCAGACGCGCATACTCCACTCTGAGGAAGGAGTCTGGGCAGAATGCAGGCCTGTTCTGTGTGCCTCCTGTCCCAAGGGGACAGCATCTCCAAGGCCACCTGTCCCTAGGGCAGACGTGGGCTTGCCACCAGGCGCCATACCCAGAACTCGCAGATACAGCTCCCTGGAAGAAAAGGCAGCCAGATGCCATCTTCCTCCAAGAGGTGGCAGCGTTGGGGGTGGCAGGGGGTGTGTCGGGGAAGAAGAGGGTATAGTCCCCCACAGCTCCCCATCCAAGTGCACGGGCGCAGTCAGGGTTCCTGTCGCCTCTCCTTTCCTATGGGGAAGGCACTGGCCTAGTCCCCGGGTCCGCCTGAACTCCAGAGCGAAAAGCCAAGCCTTACTACGCCAGGAGATGGCAGTTGGCAGGGAGTGTCATCCTAGACCACGCACGCTGCTGCAGGGTGGTGGCTGTGTCTACGATGTTCAGCCTGGCACGGTGAACCCAGGGTGCGACCATGGAGCCTGGGAGAGCAAAGCCCAAAGAGGCACCAGCTCTCCCACAGATCTCCTTCCCTGACGCGACAGAGCGAACGCCCAAAGCCTTGCTGAGGAAGCAGCAGCGAAGTGCGGTTCAGGCCAAGCTGAAAACCTCTGCGAAAGCATAGCAGTCGCTGGGAAAAAAGAGTCGGTTCCCTGGGCTGCTGTTGCTGCTTGCTTGAGCCTAGTATTGGCAGCACGGTGGCAGAATCCCGCATAGAGCGAAAGCCTCTTTGCCTGGGCATTCCCTCTAGGAAAGCACAGCATTCTTGGGGAAAACAGAGTCGGTTCTGTGCGATTCAGAGGCCGCTTGCCTGAACATAGTCTCTGAAGCACGGTGTAAGAAACCCGCATGGAGCGAAATCCTCTTGTCCCGGGCATCCCCTCTACTTGAGAGAGAAGCGTGGTTGTGCCTGTAGAAACAGTCTTAAGGAAAGGTCATGAAACAGGAGGGCATGCATTGCAATAGTAGCGGGCAGGTGGCAAGACAAGTGTCACCCTATCCATTTGCTCAGAAATCAGAGTCGGTTCTGCGGGCTGCTGCTCCTGCTTGCCTAGGCCAAGTCTCAAGTTGGGAGAAACCACCCGACAGCGAAATCCTCTTTCACCAGGCTCCTGCACTGGGAAAGCAGAGCATTCGTTGGGAAATCTGAGTCGCTTTGTGGGATGCTGCTCCTACTTGCCTGAGCTAGTCTGCGCAGCACGGTGGAAGAAACCCGCATGGAGCGAAATTCTCTTGGCCCTAGCATCCTCACTGCCTGCGAGAGAAGCGTGGATGCACATCTGGAAAGGGCCTTAAGGATAGGGACACGGCTGTCACCGTGCTCCCCGGGAGCAAGTCTGGGGAAGGAGCAGAACGCCTCCCCGTGAGAAGAGAAGGAGCCGTTGGCCTTGTTGTCGTGAAACAGTCACAAAGCAGGAGAGCCTGCCCTGGGAAGAACAGCGGGACGGTGGCAAGACAAGTGTCACCCGCTCCCTGTTCGTAGAGACGAAAGCCTGGCTTTAGGAAGACACGAGGGGACGGCTAGGGCAGACGCGCATACTCCACTCTGAGGAAGGAGTCTGGGCAGAATGCAGGCCTGTTCTGTGTGCCTCCTGTCCCAAGGGGACAGCATCTCCAAGGCCACCTGTCCCTAGGGCAGACGTGGGCTTGCCACCAGGCGCCATACCCAGAACTCGCAGATACAGCTCCCTGGAAGAAAAGGCAGCCAGATGCCATCTTCCTCCAAGAGGTGGCAGCGTTGGGGGTGGCAGGGGGTGTGTCGGGGAAGAAGAGGGTATAGTCCCCCACAGCTCCCCATCCCAGTGCACGGGCGCTGTGCAGGGTTCCTGTCGCCTCTCCTTTCCTATGGGGAAGGCACTGGCCTAGTCCCCGAGTCCGCCTGAACTCCAGAGCGAAAAGCCAAGCCTTACTACGCCAGGAGATGGCAGTTGGCAGGGAGTGTCATCCTAGACCACGCACGCTGCTGCAGGGTGGTGGCTGTGTCTGCGAAGTTCAGCCTGGCACGGTGAACCCAGGGTGCGACCATGGAGCCTGGGAGAGCAAAGCCCAAAGAGGCACCAGCTCTCCCACAGATCTCCTTCCCTGACGCGACAGAGCGAACGCCCAAAGCCTTGCTGAGGAAGCAGCAGCGAAGTGCGGTTCAGGCCAAGCTGAAAACCTCTGCAAAAGCATAGCAGTCGCTGGGAAAAAAGAGTCGGTTCCCTGGGCTGCTGTTGCTGCTTGCTTGAGCCTAGTATTGGCAGCACGGTGGCAGAATCCCGCATAGAGCGAAAGCCTCTTTGCCTGGGCATTCCCTCTAGGAAAGCACAGCATTCTTGGGGAAAACAGAGTCGGTTCTGTGCGATTCAGAGGCCGCTTGCCTGAACATAGTCTCTGAAGCACGGTGTAAGAAACCCGCATGGAGCGAAATCCTCTTGTCCCGGGCATCAACTCTACTTGAGAGAGAAGCGTGGTTGTGCCTGTAGAAACAGTCTTAAGGAAAGGTCATGAAACAGGAGGGCATGCATTGCAATAGTAGCGGGCAGGTGGCAAGACAAGTGTCACCCTATCCATTTGCTCAGAAATCAGAGTCGGTTCTGCGGGCTGCTGCTCCTGCTTGCCTAGGCCAAGTCTCAAGTTGGGAGAAACCACCCGACAGCGAAATCCTCTTTCTCCAGGCTCCTGCACTGGGAAAGCACAGCATTCGTTGGGAAATCTGAGTCGCTTTGTGGGATGCTGCTCCTACTTGCCTGAGCTAGTCTGCGCAGCACGGTGGAAGAAACCCGCATGGAGCGAAATTCTCTTGGCCCTAGCATCCTCACTGCCTGCGAGAGAAGCGTGGATGCACATCTGGAAAGGGCCTTAAGGATAGGGACACGGCTGTCACCGTGCTCCCCGGGAGCAAGTCTGGGGAAGGAGCAGAACGCCTCCCCGTGAGAAGAGAAGGAGCCGTTGGCCTTGTTGTCGTGAAACAGTCACAAAGCAGGAGAGCCTGCCCTGGGAAGAACAGTGGGACGGTGGCAAGACAAGTGTCACCCGCTCCCTGTTCGTAGAGACGAAAGCCTGGCTTTAGGAAGACACGAGGGGACGGCTAGGGCAGACGCGCATACTCCACTCTGAGGAAGGAGTCTGGGCAGAATGCAGGCCTGTTCTGTGTGCCTCCTGTCCCAAGGGGACAGCATCTCCAAGGCCACCTGTCCCTAGGGCAGACGTGGGCTTGCCACCAGGCGCCATACCCAGAACTCGCAGATACAGCTCCCTGGAAGAAAAGGCAGCCAGATGCCATCTTCCTCCAAGAGGTAGCAGCGTTGGGGGTGGCAGGGGGTGTGTCGGGGAAGAAGAGGGTATAGTCCCCCACAGCTCCCCATCCCAGTGCACGGGCGCAGTACAGGGTTCCTGTCGCCTCTCCTTTCCTATGGGGAAGGCACTGGCCTAGTCCCCGAGTCCGCCTGAACTCCAGAGCGAAAAGCCAAGCCTTACTACGCCAGGAGATGGCAGTTGGCAGGGAGTGTCATCCTAGACCACGCACGCTGCTGCAGGGTGGTGGCTGTGTCTACGATGTTCAGCCTGGCACGGTGAACCCAGGGTGCGACCATGGAGCCTGGGAGAGCAAAGCCCAAAGAGGCACCAGCTCTCCCACAGATCTCCTTCCCTGACGCGACAGAGCGAACGCCCAAAGCCTTGCTGAGGAAGCAGCAGCGAAGTGCGGTTCAGGCCAAGCTGAAAACCTCTGCGAAAGCATAGCAGTCGCTGGGAAAAAAGAGTCGGTTCCCTGGGCTGCTGTTGCTGCTTGCTTGAGCCTAGTATTGGCAGCACGGTGGCAGAATCCCGCATAGAGCGAAAGCCTCTTTGCCTGGGCATTCCCTCTAGGAAAGCACAGCATTCTTGGGGAAAACAGAGTCGGTTCTGTGCGATTCAGAGGCCGCTTGCCTGAACATAGTCTCTGAAGCACGGTGTAAGAAACCCGCATGGAGCGAAATCCTCTTGTCCCGGGCATCAACTCTACTTGAGAGAGAAGCGTGGTTGTGCCTGTAGAAACAGTCTTAATGAAAGGTCATGAAACAGGAGGGCATGCATTGCAATAGTAGCGGGCAGGTGGCAAGACAAGTGTCACCCTCTCCGTTTGCTCAGAAATCAGAGTCGGTTCTGCGGGCTGCTGCTCCTGCTTGCCTAGGCCAAGTCTCAAGTTGGGAGAAACCACCCGACAGCGAAATCCTCTTTCACCAGGCTCCTGCACTGGGAAAGCACAGCATTCGTTGGGAAATCTGAGTCGCTTTGTGGGATGCTGCTCCTGCTTGCCTGAGCTAGTCTGCGCAGCACGGTGGAAGAAACCCGCATGGAGCGAAATTCTCTTGGCCCTAGCATCCTCACTGCCTGCGAGAGAAGCGTGGATGCACATCTGGAAAGGGCCTTAAGGATAGGGACACGGCTGTCACCGTGCTCCCCGGGAGCAAGTCTGGGGAAGGAGCAGAACGCCTCCCCGTGAGAAGAGAAGGAGCCGTTGGCCTTGTTGTCGTGAAACAGTCACAAAGCAGGAGAGCCTGCCCTGGGAAGAACAGCGGGACGGTGGCAAGACAAGTGTCACCCGCTCCCTGTTCGTAGAGACGAAAGCCTGGCTTTAGGAAGACACGAGGGGACGGCTAGGGCAGACGCGCATACTCCACTCTGAGGAAGGAGTCTGGGCAGAATGCAGGCCTGTTCTGTGTGCCTCCTGTCCCAAGGGGACAGCATCTCCAAGGCCACCTGTCCCTAGGGCAGACGTGGGCTTGCCACCAGGCGCCATACCCAGAACTCGCAGATACAGCTCCCTGGAAGAAAAGGCAGCCAGATGCCATCTTCCTCCAAGAGGTGGCAGCGTTGGGGGTGGCAGGGGGTGTGTCGGGGAAGAAGAGGGTATAGTCCCCCACAGCTCCCCATCCCAGTGCACGGGCGCAGTCAGGGTTCCTGTCGCCTCTCCTTTCCTATGGGGAAGGCACTGGCCTAGTCCCCGGGTCCGCCTGAACTCCAGAGCGAAAAGCCAAGCCTTACTACGCCAGGAGATGGCAGTTGGCAGGGAGTGTCATCCTAGACCACGCACGCTGCTGCAGGGTGGTGGCTGTGTCTACGATGTTCAGCCTGGCACGGTGAACCCAGGGTGCGACCATGGAGCCTGGGAGAGCAAAGCCCAAAGAGGCACCAGCTCTCCCACAGATCTCCTTCCCTGACGCGACAGAGCGAACGCCCAAAGCCTTGCTGAGGAAGCAGCAGCGAAGTGCGGTTCAGGCCAAGCTGAAAACCTCTGCGAAAGCATAGCAGTCGCTGGGAAAAAAGAGTCGGTTCCCTGGGCTGCTGTTGCTGCTTGCTTGAGCCTAGTATTGGCAGCACGGTGGCAGAATCCCGCATAGAGCGAAAGCCTCTTTGCCTGGGCATTCCCTCTAGGAAAGCACAGCATTCTTGGGGAAAACAGAGTCGGTTCTGTGCGATTCAGAGGCCGCTTGCCTGAACATAGTCTCTGAAGCACGGTGTAAGAAACCCGCATGGAGCGAAATCCTCTTGTCCCGGGCATCCCCTCTACTTGAGAGAGAAGCGTGGTTGTGCCTGTAGAAACAGTCTTAAGGAAAGGTCATGAAACAGGAGGGCATGCATTGCAATAGTAGCGGGCAGGTGGCAAGACAAGTGTCACCCTATCCATTTGCTCAGAAATCAGAGTCGGTTCTGCGGGCTGCTGCTCCTGCTTGCCTAGGCCAAGTCTCAAGTTGGGAGAAACCACCCGACAGCGAAATCCTCTTTCACCAGGCTCCTGCACTGGGAAAGCAGAGCATTCGTTGGGAAATCTGAGTCGCTTTGTGGGATGCTGCTCCTACTTGCCTGAGCTAGTCTGCGCAGCACGGTGGAAGAAACCCGCATGGAGCGAAATTCTCTTGGCCCTAGCATCCTCACTGCCTGCGAGAGAAGCGTGGATGCACATCTGGAAAGGGCCTTAAGGATAGGGACACGGCTGTCACCGTGCTCCCCGGGAGCAAGTCTGGGGAAGGAGCAGAACGCCTCCCCGTGAGAAGAGAAGGAGCCGTTGGCCTTGTTGTCGTGAAACAGTCACAAAGCAGGAGAGCCTGCCCTGGGAAGAACAGCGGGACGGTGGCAAGACAAGTGTCACCCGCTCCCTGTTCGTAGAGACGAAAGCCTGGCTTTAGGAAGACACGAGGGGACGGCTAGGGCAGACGCGCATACTCCACTCTGAGGAAGGAGTCTGGGCAGAATGCAGGCCTGTTCTGTGTGCCTCCTGTCCCAAGGGGACAGCATCTCCAAGGCCACCTGTCCCTAGGGCAGACGTGGGCTTGCCACCAGGCGCCATACCCAGAACTCGCAGATACAGCTCCCTGGAAGAAAAGGCAGCCAGATGCCATCTTCCTCCAAGAGGTGGCAGCGTTGGGGGTGGCAGGGGGTGTGTCGGGGAAGAAGAGGGTATAGTCCCCCACAGCTCCCCATCCCAGTGCACGGGCGCTGTGCAGGGTTCCTGTCGCCTCTCCTTTCCTATGGGGAAGGCACTGGCCTAGTCCCCGAGTCCGCCTGAACTCCAGAGCGAAAAGCCAAGCCTTACTACGCCAGGAGATGGCAGTTGGCAGGGAGTGTCATCCTAGACCACGCACGCTGCTGCAGGGTGGTGGCTGTGTCTGCGAAGTTCAGCCTGGCACGGTGAACCCAGGGTGCGACCATGGAGCCTGGGAGAGCAAAGCCCAAAGAGGCACCAGCTCTCCCACAGATCTCCTTCCCTGACGCGACAGAGCGAACGCCCAAAGCCTTGCTGAGGAAGCAGCAGCGAAGTGCGGTTCAGGCCAAGCTGAAAACCTCTGCGAAAGCATAGCAGTCGCTGGGAAAAAAGAGTCGGTTCCCTGGGCTGCTGTTGCTGCTTGCTTGAGCCTAGTATTGGCAGCACGGTGGCAGAATCCCGCATAGAGCGAAAGCCTCCTTGCCTGGGCATTCCCTCTAGGAAAGCACAGCATTCTTGGGGAAAACAGAGTCGGTTCTGTGCGATTCAGAGGCCGCTTGCCTGAACATAGTCTCTGAAGCACGGTGTAAGAAACCCGCATGGAGCGAAATCCTCTTGTCCCGGGCATCCCCTCTACTTGAGAGAGAAGCGTGGTTGTGCCTGTAGAAACAGTCTTAAGGAAAGGTCATGAAACAGGAGGGCATGCATTGCAATAGAAGCGGGCAGGTGGCAAGACAAGTGTCACCCTCTCCGTTTGCTCAGAAATCAGAGTCGGTTCTGCGGGCTGCTGCTCCTGCTTGCCTAGGCCAAGTCTCAAGTTGGGAGAAACCACCCGACAGCGAAATCCTCTTTCACCAGGCTCCTGCACTGGGAAAGCACAGCATTCGTTGGGAAATCTGAGTCGCTTTGTGGGATGCTGCTCCTACTTGCCTGAGCTAGTCTGCGCAGCACGGTGGAAGAAACCCGCATGGAGCGAAATTCTCTTGGCCCTAGCATCCTCACTGCCTGCGAGAGAAGCGTGGATGCACATCTGGAAAGGGCCTTAAGGATAGGGACACGGCTGTCACCGTGCTCCCCGGGAGCAAGTCTGGGGAAGGAGCAGAACGCCTCCCCGTGAGGAGAGAAGGAGCCGTTGGCCTTGTTGTCGTGAAACAGTCACAAAGCAGGAGAGCCTGCCCTGGGAAGAACAGTGGGACGGTGGCAAGACAAGTGTCACCCGCTCCCTGTTCGTAGAGACGAAAGCCTGGCTTTAGGAAGACACGAGGGGACGGCTAGGGCAGACGCGCATACTCCACTCTGAGGAAGGAGTCTGGGCAGAATGCAGGCCTGTTCTGTGTGCCTGCTGTCCCAAGGGGACAGCATCTCCAAGGCCACCTGTCCCTAGGGCAGACGTGGGCTTGCCACCAGGCGCCATACCCAGAACTCGCAGATACAGCTCCCTGGAAGAAAAGGCAGCCAGATGCCATCTTCCTCCAAGAGGTGGCAGCGTTGGGGGTGGCAGGGGGTGTGTCGGGGAAGAAGAGGTTATAGTCCCCCACAGCTCCCCATCCCAGTGCACGGGCGCTGTGCAGGGTTCCTGTCGCCTCTCCTTTCCTATGGGGAAGGCACTGGCCTAGTCCCCGAGTCCGCCTGAACTCCAGAGCGAAAAGCCAAGCCTTACTACGCCAGGAGATGGCAGTTGGCAGGGAGTGTCATCCTAGACCACGCACGCTGCTGCAGGGTGGTGGCTGTGTCTGCGAAGTTCAGCCTGGCACGGTGAACCCAGGGTGCGACCATGGAGCCTGGGAGAGCAAAGCCCAAAGAGGCACCAGCTCTCCCACAGATCTCCTTCCCTGACGCGACAGAGCGAACGCCCAAAGCCTTGCTGAGGAAGCAGCAGCGAAGTGCGGTTCAGGCCAAGCTGAAAACCTCTGCGAAAGCATAGCAGTCGCTGGGAAAAAAGAGTCGGTTCCCTGGGCTGCTGTTGCTGCTTGCTTGAGCCTAGTATTGGCAGCACGGTGGCAGAATCCCGCATAGAGCGAAAGCCTCTTTGCCTGGGCATTCCCTCTAGGAAAGCACAGCATTCTTGGGGAAAACAGAGTCGGTTCTGTGCGATTCAGAGGCCGCTTGCCTGAACATAGTCTCTGAAGCACGGTGTAAGAAACCCGCATGGAGCGAAATCCTCTTGTCCCGGGCATCAACTCTACTTGAGAGAGAAGCGTGGTTGTGCCTGTAGAAACAGTCTTAAGGAAAGGTCATGAAACAGGAGGGCATGCATTGCAATAGTAGCGGGCAGGTGGCAAGACAAGTGTCACCCTATCCATTTGCTCAGAAATCAGAGTCGGTTCTGCGGGCTGCTGCTCCTGCTTGCCTAGGCCAAGTCTCAAGTTGGGAGAAACCACCCGACAGCGAAATCCTCTTTCTCCAGGCTCCTGCACTGGGAAAGCACAGCATTCGTTGGGAAATCTGAGTCGCTTTGTGGGATGCTGCTCCTACTTGCCTGAGCTAGTCTGCGCAGCACGGTGGAAGAAACCCGCATGGAGCGAAATTCTCTTGGCCCTAGCATCCTCACTGCCTGCGAGAGAAGCGTGGATGCACATCTGGAAAGGGCCTTAAGGATAGGGACACGGCTGTCACCGTGCTCCCCGGGAGCAAGTCTGGGGAAGGAGCAGAACGCCTCCCCGTGAGAAGAGAAGGAGCCGTTGGCCTTGTTGTCGTGAAACAGTCACAAAGCAGGAGAGCCTGCCCTGGGAAGAACAGCGGGACGGTGGCAAGACAAGTGTCACCCGCTCCCTGTTCGTAGAGACGAAAGCCTGGCTTTAGGAAGACACGAGGGGACGGCTAGGGCAGACGCGCATACTCCACTCTGAGGAAGGAGTCTGGGCAGAATGCAGGCCTGTTCTGTGTGCCTCCTGTCCCAAGGGGACAGCATCTCCAAGGCCACCTGTCCCTAGGGCAGACGTGGGCTTGCCACCAGGCGCCATACCCAGAACTCGCAGATACAGCTCCCTGGAAGAAAAGGCAGCCAGATGCCATCTTCCTCCAAGAGGTAGCAGCGTTGGGGGTGGCAGGGGGTGTGTCGGGGAAGAAGAGGGTATAGTCCCCCACAGCTCCCCATCCCAGTGCACGGGCGCAGTACAGGGTTCCTGTCGCCTCTCCTTTCCTATGGGGAAGGCACTGGCCTAGTCCCCGAGTCCGCCTGAACTCCAGAGCGAAAAGCCAAGCCTTACTACGCCAGGAGATGGCAGTTGGCAGGGAGTGTCATCCTAGACCACGCACGCTGCTGCAGGGTGGTGGCTGTGTCTACGATGTTCAGCCTGGCACGGTGAACCCCGGGTGCGACCATGGAGCCTGGGAGAGCAAAGCCCAAAGAGGCACCAGCTCTCCCACAGATCTCCTTCCCTGACGCGACAGAGCGAACGCCCAAAGCCTTGCTGAGGAAGCAGCAGCGAAGTGCGGTTCAGGCCAAGCTGAAAACCTCTGCGAAAGCATAGCAGTCGCTGGGAAAAAAGAGTCGGTTCCCTGGGCTGCTGTTGCTGCTTGCTTGAGCCTAGTATTGGCAGCACGGTGGCAGAATCCCGCATAGAGCGAAAGCCTCTTTGCCTGGGCATTCCCTCTAGGAAAGCACAGCATTCTTGGGGAAAACAGAGTCGGTTCTGTGCGATTCAGAGGCCGCTTGCCTGAACATAGTCTCTGAAGCACGGTGTAAGAAACCCGCATGGAGCGAAATCCTCTTGTCCCGGGCATCAACTCTACTTGAGAGAGAAGCGTGGTTGTGCCTGTAGAAACAGTCTTAATGAAAGGTCATGAAACAGGAGGGCATGCATTGCAATAGTAGCGGGCAGGTGGCAAGACAAGTGTCACCCTCTCCGTTTGCTCAGAAATCAGAGTCGGTTCTGCGGGCTGCTGCTCCTGCTTGCCTAGGCCAAGTCTCAAGTTGGGAGAAACCACCCGACAGCGAAATCCTCTTTCACCAGGCTCCTGCACTGGGAAAGCACAGCATTCGTTGGGAAATCTGAGTCGCTTTGTGGGATGCTGCTCCTGCTTGCCTGAGCTAGTCTGCGCAGCACGGTGGAAGAAACCCGCATGGAGCGAAATTCTCTTGGCCCTAGCATCCTCACTGCCTGCGAGAGAAGCGTGGATGCACATCTGGAAAGGGCCTTAAGGATAGGGACACGGCTGTCACCGTGCTCCCCGGGAGCAAGTCTGGGGAAGGAGCAGAACGCCTCCCCGTGAGAAGAGAAGGAGCCGTTGGCCTTGTTGTCGTGAAACAGTCACAAAGCAGGAGAGCCTGCCCTGGGAAGAACAGCGGGACGGTGGCAAGACAAGTGTCACCCGCTCCCTGTTCGTAGAGACGAAAGCCTGGCTTTAGGAAGACACGAGGGGACGGCTAGGGCAGACGCGCATACTCCACTCTGAGGAAGGAGTCTGGGCAGAATGCAGGCCTGTTCTGTGTGCCTCCTGTCCCAAGGGGACAGCATCTCCAAGGCCACCTGTCCCTAGGGCAGACGTGGGCTTGCCACCAGGCGCCATACCCAGAACTCGCAGATACAGCTCCCTGGAAGAAAAGGCAGCCAGATGCCATCTTCCTCCAAGAGGTGGCAGCGTTGGGGGTGGCAGGGGGTGTGTCGGGGAAGAAGAGGGTATAGTCCCCCACAGCTCCCCATCCCAGTGCACGGGCGCAGTCAGGGTTCCTGTCGCCTCTCCTTTCCTATGGGGAAGGCACTGGCCTAGTCCCCGGGTCCGCCTGAACTCCAGAGCGAAAAGCCAAGCCTTACTACGCCAGGAGATGGCAGTTGGCAGGGAGTGTCATCCTAGACCACGCACGCTGCTGCAGGGTGGTGGCTGTGTCTACGATGTTCAGCCTGGCACGGTGAACCCAGGGTGCGACCATGGAGCCTGGGAGAGCAAAGCCCAAAGAGGCACCAGCTCTCCCACAGATCTCCTTCCCTGACGCGACAGAGCGAACGCCCAAAGCCTTGCTGAGGAAGCAGCAGCGAAGTGCGGTTCAGGCCAAGCTGAAAACCTCTGCGAAAGCATAGCAGTCGCTGGGAAAAAAGAGTCGGTTCCCTGGGCTGCTGTTGCTGCTTGCTTGAGCCTAGTATTGGCAGCACGGTGGCAGAATCCCGCATAGAGCGAAAGCCTCTTTGCCTGGGCATTCCCTCTAGGAAAGCACAGCATTCTTGGGGAAAACAGAGTCGGTTCTGTGCGATTCAGAGGCCGCTTGCCTGAACATAGTCTCTGAAGCACGGTGTAAGAAACCCGCATGGAGCGAAATCCTCTTGTCCCGGGCATCCCCTCTACTTGAGAGAGAAGCGTGGTTGTGCCTGTAGAAACAGTCTTAAGGAAAGGTCATGAAACAGGAGGGCATGCATTGCAATAGTAGCGGGCAGGTGGCAAGACAAGTGTCACCCTATCCATTTGCTCAGAAATCAGAGTCGGTTCTGCGGGCTGCTGCTCCTGCTTGCCTAGGCCAAGTCTCAAGTTGGGAGAAACCACCCGACAGCGAAATCCTCTTTCACCAGGCTCCTGCACTGGGAAAGCAGAGCATTCGTTGGGAAATCTGAGTCGCTTTGTGGGATGCTGCTCCTACTTGCCTGAGCTAGTCTGCGCAGCACGGTGGAAGAAACCCGCATGGAGCGAAATTCTCTTGGCCCTAGCATCCTCACTGCCTGCGAGAGAAGCGTGGATGCACATCTGGAAAGGGCCTTAAGGATAGGGACACGGCTGTCACCGTGCTCCCCGGGAGCAAGTCTGGGGAAGGAGCAGAACGCCTCCCCGTGAGAAGAGAAGGAGCCGTTGGCCTTGTTGTCGTGAAACAGTCACAAAGCAGGAGAGCCTGCCCTGGGAAGAACAGCGGGACGGTGGCAAGACAAGTGTCACCCGCTCCCTGTTCGTAGAGACGAAAGCCTGGCTTTAGGAAGACACGAGGGGACGGCTAGGGCAGACGCGCATACTCCACTCTGAGGAAGGAGTCTGGGCAGAATGCAGGCCTGTTCTGTGTGCCTCCTGTCCCAAGGGGACAGCATCTCCAAGGCCACCTGTCCCTAGGGCAGACGTGGGCTTGCCACCAGGCGCCATACCCAGAACTCGCAGATACAGCTCCCTGGAAGAAAAGGCAGCCAGATGCCATCTTCCTCCAAGAGGTGGCAGCGTTGGGGGTGGCAGGGGGTGTGTCGGGGAAGAAGAGGGTATAGTCCCCCACAGCTCCCCATCCCAGTGCACGGGCGCTGTGCAGGGTTCCTGTCGCCTCTCCTTTCCTATGGGGAAGGCACTGGCCTAGTCCCCGAGTCCGCCTGAACTCCAGAGCGAAAAGCCAAGCCTTACTACGCCAGGAGATGGCAGTTGGCAGGGAGTGTCATCCTAGACCACGCACGCTGCTGCAGGGTGGTGGCTGTGTCTGCGAAGTTCAGCCTGGCACGGTGAACCCAGGGTGCGACCATGGAGCCTGGGAGAGCAAAGCCCAAAGAGGCACCAGCTCTCCCACAGATCTCCTTCCCTGACGCGACAGAGCGAACGCCCAAAGCCTTGCTGAGGAAGCAGCAGCGAAGTGCGGTTCAGGCCAAGCTGAAAACCTCTGCGAAAGCATAGCAGTCGCTGGGAAAAAAGAGTCGGTTCCCTGGGCTGCTGTTGCTGCTTGCTTGAGCCTAGTATTGGCAGCACGGTGGCAGAATCCCGCATAGAGCGAAAGCCTCCTTGCCTGGGCATTCCCTCTAGGAAAGCACAGCATTCTTGGGGAAAACAGAGTCGGTTCTGTGCGATTCAGAGGCCGCTTGCCTGAACATAGTCTCTGAAGCACGGTGTAAGAAACCCGCATGGAGCGAAATCCTCTTGTCCCGGGCATCCCCTCTACTTGAGAGAGAAGCGTGGTTGTGCCTGTAGAAACAGTCTTAAGGAAAGGTCATGAAACAGGAGGGCATGCATTGCAATAGAAGCGGGCAGGTGGCAAGACAAGTGTCACCCTCTCCGTTTGCTCAGAAATCAGAGTCGGTTCTGCGGGCTGCTGCTCCTGCTTGCCTAGGCCAAGTCTCAAGTTGGGAGAAACCACCCGACAGCGAAATCCTCTTTCACCAGGCTCCTGCACTGGGAAAGCACAGCATTCGTTGGGAAATCTGAGTCGCTTTGTGGGATGCTGCTCCTACTTGCCTGAGCTAGTCTGCGCAGCACGGTGGAAGAAACCCGCATGGAGCGAAATTCTCTTGGCCCTAGCATCCTCACTGCCTGCGAGAGAAGCGTGGATGCACATCTGGAAAGGGCCTTAAGGATAGGGACACGGCTGTCACCGTGCTCCCCGGGAGCAAGTCTGGGGAAGGAGCAGAACGCCTCCCCGTGAGGAGAGAAGGAGCCGTTGGCCTTGTTGTCGTGAAACAGTCACAAAGCAGGAGAGCCTGCCCTGGGAAGAACAGTGGGACGGTGGCAAGACAAGTGTCACCCGCTCCCTGTTCGTAGAGACGAAAGACTGGCTTTAGGAAGACACGAGGGGACGGCTAGGGCAGACGCGCATACTCCACTCTGAGGAAGGAGTCTGGGCAGAATGCAGGCCTGTTCTGTGTGCCTGCTGTCCCAAGGGGACAGCATCTCCAAGGCCACCTGTCCCTAGGGCAGACGTGGGCTTGCCACCAGGCGCCATACCCAGAACTCGCAGATACAGCTCCCTGGAAGAAAAGGCAGCCAGATGCCATCTTCCTCCAAGAGGTGGCAGCGTTGGGGGTGGCAGGGGGTGTGTCGGGGAAGAAGAGGTTATAGTCCCCCACAGCTCCCCATCCCAGTGCACGGGCGCTGTGCAGGGTTCCTGTCGCCTCTCCTTTCCTATGGGGAAGTCACTGGCCTAGTCCCCGAGTCCGCCTGAACTCCAGAGCGAAAAGCCAAGCCTTACTACGCCAGGAGATGGCAGTTGGCAGGGAGTGTCATCCTAGACCACGCACGCTGCTGCAGGGTGGTGGCTGTGTCTGCGAAGTTCAGCCTGGCACGGTGAACCCAGGGTGCGACCATGGAGCCTGGGAGAGCAAAGCCCAAAGAGGCACCAGCTCTCCCACAGATCTCCTTCCCTGACGCGACAGAGCGAACGCCCAAAGCCTTGCTGAGGAAGCAGCAGCGAAGTGCGGTTCAGGCCAAGCTGAAAACCTCTGCGAAAGCATAGCAGTCGCTGGGAAAAAAGAGTCGGTTCCCTGGGCTGCTGTTGCTGCTTGCTTGAGCCTAGTATTGGCAGCACGGTGGCAGAATCCCGCATAGAGCGAAAGCCTCTTTGCCTGGGCATTCCCTCTAGGAAAGCACAGCATTCTTGGGGAAAACAGAGTCGGTTCTGTGCGATTCAGAGGCCGCTTGCCTGAACATAGTCTCTGAAGCACGGTGTAAGAAACCCGCATGGAGCGAAATCCTCTTGTCCCGGGCATCCCCTCTACTTGAGAGAGAAGCGTGGTTGTGCCTGTAGAAACAGTCTTAAGGAAAGGTCATGAAACAGGAGGGCATGCATTGCAATAGTAGCGGGCAGGTGGCAAGACAAGTGTCACCCTCTCCGTTTGCTCAGAAATCAGAGTCGGTTCTGCGGGCTGCTGCTCCTGCTTGCCTAGACCAAGTCTCAAGTTGGGAGAAACCACCCTACAGCGAAATCCTCTTTCACCAGGCTCCTGCACTGGGAAAGCACAGCATTCGTTGGGAAATCTGAGTCGCTTTGTGGGATGCTGCTCCTGCTTGCCTGAGCTAGTCTGCGCAGCACGGTGGAAGAAACCCGCATGGAGCGAAATTCTCTTGGCCCTAGCATCCTCACTGCCTGCGAGAGAAGCGTGGATGCACATCTGGAAAGGGCCTTCAGGATAGGGACACGGCTGTCACCGTGCTCCCCGGGAGCAAGTCTGGGGAAGGAGCAGAACGCCTCCCCGTGAGAAGAGAAGGAGCCGTTGGCCTTGTTGTCGTGAAACAGTCACAAAGCAGGAGAGCCTGCCCTGGGAAGAACAGCGGGACGGTGGCAAGACAAGTGTCACCCGCTCCCTGTTCGTAGAGACGAAAGCCTGGCTTTAGGAAGACACGAGGGGACGGCTAGAGCAGACGCGCATACTCCACTCTGAGGAAGGAGTCTGGGCAGAATGCAGGCCTGTTCTGTGTGCCTCCTGTCCCAAGGGGACAGCATCTCCAAGGCCACCTGTCCCTAGGGCAGACGTGGGCTTGCCACCAGGCGCCATACCCAGAACTCGCAGATACAGCTCCCTGGAAGAAAAGGCAGCCAGATGCCATCCTCCTCCAAGAGGTGGCAGCGTTGGGGGTGGCAGGGGGTGTGTCGGGGAAGAAGAGTGTATAGTCCCCCACAGCTCCCCATCCCAGTGCACGGGCGCTGTGCAGGGTTCCTGTCGCCTCTCCTTTCCTATGGGGAAGGCACTGGCCTAGTCCCCGAGTCCGCCTGAACTCCAGAGCGAAAAGCCAAGCCTTACTACGCCAGGAGATGGCAGTTGGCAGGGAGTGTCATCCTAGACCACGCACGCTGCTGCAGGGTGGTGGCTGTGTCTGCGAAGTTCAGCCTGGCACGGTGAACCCAGGGTGCGACCATGGAGCCTGGGAGAGCAAAGCCCAAAGAGGCACCAGCTCTCCCACAGATCTCCTTCCCTGACGCGACAGAGCGAACGCCCAAAGCCTTGCTGAGGAAGCAGCAGCGAAGTGCGGTTCAGGCCAAGCTGAAAACCTCTGCGAAAGCATAGCAGTCGCTGGGAAAAAAGAGTCGGTTCCCTGGGCTGCTGTTGCTGCTTGCTTGAGCCTAGTATTGGCAGCACGGTGGCAGAATCCCGCATAGAGCGAAAGCCTCTTTGCCTGGGCATTCCCTCTAGGAAAGCACAGCATTCTTGGGGAAAACAGAGTCGGTTCTGTGCGATTCAGAGGCCGCTTGCCTAAACATAGTCTCTGAAGCACGGTGTAAGAAACCCGCATGGAGCGAAATCCTCTTGTCCCGGGCATCCCCTCTACTTGAGAGAGAAGCGTGGTTGTGCCTGTAGAAACAGTCTTAATGAAAGGTCATGAAACAGGAGGGCATGCATTGCAATAGTAGCGGGCAGGTGGCAAGACAAGTGTCACCCTCTCCGTTTGCTCAGAAATCAGAGTCGGTTCTGCGGGCTGCTGCTCCTGCTTGCTTAGGCCAAGTCTCAAGTTGGGAGAAACCACCCGACAGCGAAATCCTCTTTCACCAGGCTCCTGCACTGGGAAAGCACAGCATTCGTTGGGAAATCTGAGTCGCTTTGTGGGATGCTGCTCCTGCTTGCCTGAGCTAGTCTGCGCAGCACGGTGGAAGAAACCCGCATGGAGCGAAATTCTCTTGGCCCTAGCATCCTCACTCCCTGCGAGAGAAGCGTGGATGCACATCTGGAAAGGGCCTTAAGGATAGGGACACGGCTGTCACCGTGCTCCCCGGGAGCAAGTCTGGGGAAGGAGCAGAACGCCTCCCCGTGAGAAGAGAAGGAGCCGTTGGCCTTGTTGTCGTGAAACAGTCACAAAGCAGGAGAGCCTGCCCTGGGAAGAACAGCGGGACGGTGGCAAGACAAGTGTCACCCGCTCCCTGTTCGTAGAGACGAAAGCCTGGCTTTAGGAAGACACGAGGGGACGGCTAGGGCAGACGCGCATACTCCACTCTGAGGAAGGAGTCTGGGCAGAATGCAGGCCTGTTCTGTGTGCCTCCTGTCCCAAGGGGACAGCATCTCCAAGGCCACCTGTCCCTAGGGCAGACGTGGGCTTGCCACCAGGCGCCATACCCAGAACTCGCGGATACAGCTCCCTGGAAGAAAAGGCAGCCAGATGCCATCTTCCTCCAAGAGGTGGCAGCGTTGGGGGTGGCAGGGGGTGTGTCGGGGAAGAAGAGGGTATAGTCCCCCACAGCTCCCCATCCCAGTGCACGGGCGCAGTGCAGGGTTCCTGTCGCCTCTCCTTTCCTATGGGGAAGGCACTGGCCTAGTCCCCGAGTCCGCCTGAACTCCAGAGCGAAAAGCCAAGCCTTACTACGCCAGGAGATGGCAGTTGGCAGGGAGTGTCATCCTAGACCACGCACGCTGCTGCAGGGTGGTGGCTGTGTCTACGATGTTCAGCCTGGCACGGTGAACCCAGGGTGCGACCATGGAGCCTGGGAGAGCAAAGCCCAAAGAGGCACCAGCTCTCCCACAGATCTCCTTCCCTGACGCGACAGAGCGAACGCCCAAAGCCTTGCTGAGGAAGCAGCAGCGAAGTGCGGTTCAGGCCAAGCTGAAAACCTCTGCGAAAGCATAGCAGTCGCTGGGAAAAAAGAGTCGGTTCCCTGGGCTGCTGTTGCTGCTTGCTTGAGCCTAGTATTGGCAGCACGGTGGCAGAATCCCGCATAGAGCGAAAGCCTCTTTGCCTGGGCATTCCCTCTAGGAAAGCACAGCATTCTTGGGGAAAACAGAGTCGGTTCTGTGCGATTCAGAGGCCGCTTGCCTGAACATAGTCTCTGAAGCACGGTGTAAGAAACCCGCATGGAGCGAAATCCTCTTGTCCCGGGCATCAACTCTACTTGAGAGAGAAGCGTGGTTGTGCCTGTAGAAACAGTCTTAATGAAAGGTCATGAAACAGGAGGGCATGCATTGCAATAGTAGCGGGCAGGTGGCAAGACAAGTGTCACCCTCTCCGTTTGCTCAGAAATCAGAGTCGGTTCTGCGGGCTGCTGCTCCTGCTTGCCTAGGCCAAGTCTCAAGTTGGGAGAAACCACCCGACAGCGAAATCCTCTTTCACCAGGCTCCTGCACTGGGAAAGCACAGCATTCGTTGGGAAATCTGAGTCGCTTTGTGGGATGCTGCTCCTGCTTGCCTGAGCTAGTCTGCGCAGCACGGTGGAAGAAACCCGCATGGAGCGAAATTCTCTTGGCCCTAGCATCCTCACTGCCTGCGAGAGAAGCGTGGATGCACATCTGGAAAGGGCCTTAAGGATAGGGACACGGCTGTCACCGTGCTCCCCGGGAGCAAGTCTGGGGAAGGAGCAGAACGCCTCCCCGTGAGAAGAGAAGGAGCCGTTGGCCTTGTTGTCGTGAAACAGTCACAAAGCAGGAGAGCCTGCCCTGGGAAGAACAGCGGGACGGTGGCAAGACAAGTGTCACCCGCTCCCTGTTCGTAGAGACGAAAGCCTGGCTTTAGGAAGACACGAGGGGACGGCTAGGGCAGACGCGCATACTCCACTCTGAGGAAGGAGTCTGGGCAGAATGCAGGCCTGTTCTGTGTGCCTCCTGTCCCAAGGGGACAGCATCTCCAAGGCCACCTGTCCCTAGGGCAGACGTGGGCTTGCCACCAGGCGCCATACCCAGAACTCGCAGATACAGCTCCCTGGAAGAAAAGGCAGCCAGATGCCATCTTCCTCCAAGAGGTGGCAGCGTTGGGGGTGGCAGGGGGTGTGTCGGGGAAGAAGAGGGTATAGTCCCCCACAGCTCCCCATCCAAGTGCACGGGCGCAGTCAGGGTTCCTGTCGCCTCTCCTTTCCTATGGGGAAGGCACTGGCCTAGTCCCCGGGTCCGCCTGAACTCCAGAGCGAAAAGCCAAGCCTTACTACGCCAGGAGATGGCAGTTGGCAGGGAGTGTCATCCTAGACCACGCACGCTGCTGCAGGGTGGTGGCTGTGTCTACGATGTTCAGCCTGGCACGGTGAACCCAGGGTGCGACCATGGAGCCTGGGAGAGCAAAGCCCAAAGAGGCACCAGCTCTCCCACAGATCTCCTTCCCTGACGCGACAGAGCGAACGCCCAAAGCCTTGCTGAGGAAGCAGCAGCGAAGTGCGGTTCAGGCCAAGCTGAAAACCTCTGCGAAAGCATAGCAGTCGCTGGGAAAAAAGAGTCGGTTCCCTGGGCTGCTGTTGCTGCTTGCTTGAGCCTAGTATTGGCAGCACGGTGGCAGAATCCCGCATAGAGCGAAAGCCTCTTTGCCTGGGCATTCCCTCTAGGAAAGCACAGCATTCTTGGGGAAAACAGAGTCGGTTCTGTGCGATTCAGAGGCCGCTTGCCTGAACATAGTCTCTGAAGCACGGTGTAAGAAACCCGCATGGAGCGAAATCCTCTTGTCCCGGGCATCCCCTCTACTTGAGAGAGAAGCGTGGTTGTGCCTGTAGAAACAGTCTTAAGGAAAGGTCATGAAACAGGAGGGCATGCATTGCAATAGTAGCGGGCAGGTGGCAAGACAAGTGTCACCCTATCCATTTGCTCAGAAATCAGAGTCGGTTCTGCGGGCTGCTGCTCCTGCTTGCCTAGGCCAAGTCTCAAGTTGGGAGAAACCACCCGACAGCGAAATCCTCTTTCACCAGGCTCCTGCACTGGGAAAGCAGAGCATTCGTTGGGAAATCTGAGTCGCTTTGTGGGATGCTGCTCCTACTTGCCTGAGCTAGTCTGCGCAGCACGGTGGAAGAAACCCGCATGGAGCGAAATTCTCTTGGCCCTAGCATCCTCACTGCCTGCGAGAGAAGCGTGGATGCACATCTGGAAAGGGCCTTAAGGATAGGGACACGGCTGTCACCGTGCTCCCCGGGAGCAAGTCTGGGGAAGGAGCAGAACGCCTCCCCGTGAGAAGAGAAGGAGCCGTTGGCCTTGTTGTCGTGAAACAGTCACAAAGCAGGAGAGCCTGCCCTGGGAAGAACAGCGGGACGGTGGCAAGACAAGTGTCACCCGCTCCCTGTTCGTAGAGACGAAAGCCTGGCTTTAGGAAGACACGAGGGGACGGCTAGGGCAGACGCGCATACTCCACTCTGAGGAAGGAGTCTGGGCAGAATGCAGGCCTGTTCTGTGTGCCTCCTGTCCCAAGGGGACAGCATCTCCAAGGCCACCTGTCCCTAGGGCAGACGTGGGCTTGCCACCAGGCGCCATACCCAGAACTCGCAGATACAGCTCCCTGGAAGAAAAGGCAGCCAGATGCCATCTTCCTCCAAGAGGTGGCAGCGTTGGGGGTGGCAGGGGGTGTGTCGGGGAAGAAGAGGGTATAGTCCCCCACAGCTCCCCATCCCAGTGCACGGGCGCTGTGCAGGGTTCCTGTCGCCTCTCCTTTCCTATGGGGAAGGCACTGGCCTAGTCCCCGAGTCCGCCTGAACTCCAGAGCGAAAAGCCAAGCCTTACTACGCCAGGAGATGGCAGTTGGCAGGGAGTGTCATCCTAGACCACGCACGCTGCTGCAGGGTGGTGGCTGTGTCTGCGAAGTTCAGCCTGGCACGGTGAACCCAGGGTGCGACCATGGAGCCTGGGAGAGCAAAGCCCAAAGAGGCACCAGCTCTCCCACAGATCTCCTTCCCTGACGCGACAGAGCGAACGCCCAAAGCCTTGCTGAGGAAGCAGCAGCGAAGTGCGCTTCAGGCCAAGCTGAAAACCTCTGCAAAAGCATAGCAGTCGCTGGGAAAAAAGAGTCGGTTCCCTGGGCTGCTGTTGCTGCTTGCTTGAGCCTAGTATTGGCAGCACGGTGGCAGAATCCCGCATAGAGCGAAAGCCTCTTTGCCTGGGCATTCCCTCTAGGAAAGCACAGCATTCTTGGGGAAAACAGAGTCGGTTCTGTGCGATTCAGAGGCCGCTTGCCTGAACATAGTCTCTGAAGCACGGTGTAAGAAACCCGCATGGAGCGAAATCCTCTTGTCCCGGGCATCAACTCTACTTGAGAGAGAAGCGTGGTTGTGCCTGTAGAAACAGTCTTAAGGAAAGGTCATGAAACAGGAGGGCATGCATTGCAATAGTAGCGGGCAGGTGGCAAGACAAGTGTCACCCTATCCATTTGCTCAGAAATCAGAGTCGGTTCTGCGGGCTGCTGCTCCTGCTTGCCTAGGCCAAGTCTCAAGTTGGGAGAAACCACCCGACAGCGAAATCCTCTTTCTCCAGGCTCCTGCACTGGGAAAGCACAGCATTCGTTGGGAAATCTGAGTCGCTTTGTGGGATGCTGCTCCTACTTGCCTGAGCTAGTCTGCGCAGCACGGTGGAAGAAACCCGCATGGAGCGAAATTCTCTTGGCCCTAGCATCCTCACTGCCTGCGAGAGAAGCGTGGATGCACATCTGGAAAGGGCCTTAAGGATAGGGACACGGCTGTCACCGTGCTCCCCGGGAGCAAGTCTGGGGAAGGAGCAGAACGCCTCCCCGTGAGAAGAGAAGGAGCCGTTGGCCTTGTTGTCGTGAAACAGTCACAAAGCAGGAGAGCCTGCCCTGGGAAGAACAGTGGGACGGTGGCAAGACAAGTGTCACCCGCTCCCTGTTCGTAGAGACGAAAGCCTGGCTTTAGGAAGACACGAGGGGACGGCTAGGGCAGACGCGCATACTCCACTCTGAGGAAGGAGTCTGGGCAGAATGCAGGCCTGTTCTGTGTGCCTCCTGTCCCAAGGGGACAGCATCTCCAAGGCCACCTGTCCCTAGGGCAGACGTGGGCTTGCCACCAGGCGCCATACCCAGAACTCGCAGATACAGCTCCCTGGAAGAAAAGGCAGCCAGATGCCATCTTCCTCCAAGAGGTAGCAGCGTTGGGGGTGGCAGGGGGTGTGTCGGGGAAGAAGAGGGTATAGTCCCCCACAGCTCCCCATCCCAGTGCACGGGCGCAGTACAGGGTTCCTGTCGCCTCTCCTTTCCTATGGGGAAGGCACTGGCCTAGTCCCCGAGTCCGCCTGAACTCCAGAGCGAAAAGCCAAGCCTTACTACGCCAGGAGATGGCAGTTGGCAGGGAGTGTCATCCTAGACCACGCACGCTGCTGCAGGGTGGTGGCTGTGTCTACGATGTTCAGCCTGGCACGGTGAACCCAGGGTGCGACCATGGAGCCTGGGAGAGCAAAGCCCAAAGAGGCACCAGCTCTCCCACAGATCTCCTTCCCTGACGCGACAGAGCGAACGCCCAAAGCCTTGCTGAGGAAGCAGCAGCGAAGTGCGGTTCAGGCCAAGCTGAAAACCTCTGCGAAAGCATAGCAGTCGCTGGGAAAAAAGAGTCGGTTCCCTGGGCTGCTGTTGCTGCTTGCTTGAGCCTAGTATTGGCAGCACGGTGGCAGAATCCCGCATAGAGCGAAAGCCTCTTTGCCTGGGCATTCCCTCTAGGAAAGCACAGCATTCTTGGGGAAAACAGAGTCGGTTCTGTGCGATTCAGAGGCCGCTTGCCTGAACATAGTCTCTGAAGCACGGTGTAAGAAACCCGCATGGAGCGAAATCCTCTTGTCCCGGGCATCAACTCTACTTGAGAGAGAAGCGTGGTTGTGCCTGTAGAAACAGTCTTAATGAAAGGTCATGAAACAGGAGGGCATGCATTGCAATAGTAGCGGGCAGGTGGCAAGACAAGTGTCACCCTCTCCGTTTGCTCAGAAATCAGAGTCGGTTCTGCGGGCTGCTGCTCCTGCTTGCCTAGGCCAAGTCTCAAGTTGGGAGAAACCACCCGACAGCGAAATCCTCTTTCACCAGGCTCCTGCACTGGGAAAGCACAGCATTCGTTGGGAAATCTGAGTCGCTTTGTGGGATGCTGCTCCTGCTTGCCTGAGCTAGTCTGCGCAGCACGGTGGAAGAAACCCGCATGGAGCGAAATTCTCTTGGCCCTAGCATCCTCACTGCCTGCGAGAGAAGCGTGGATGCACATCTGGAAAGGGCCTTAAGGATAGGGACACGGCTGTCACCGTGCTCCCCGGGAGCAAGTCTGGGGAAGGAGCAGAACGCCTCCCCGTGAGAAGAGAAGGAGCCGTTGGCCTTGTTGTCGTGAAACAGTCACAAAGCAGGAGAGCCTGCCCTGGGAAGAACAGCGGGACGGTGGCAAGACAAGTGTCACCCGCTCCCTGTTCGTAGAGACGAAAGCCTGGCTTTAGGAAGACACGAGGGGACGGCTAGGGCAGACGCGCATACTCCACTCTGAGGAAGGAGTCTGGGCAGAATGCAGGCCTGTTCTGTGTGCCTCCTGTCCCAAGGGGACAGCATCTCCAAGGCCACCTGTCCCTAGGGCAGACGTGGGCTTGCCACCAGGCGCCATACCCAGAACTCGCAGATACAGCTCCCTGGAAGAAAAGGCAGCCAGATGCCATCTTCCTCCAAGAGGTGGCAGCGTTGGGGGTGGCAGGGGGTGTGTCGGGGAAGAAGAGGGTATAGTCCCCCACAGCTCCCCATCCCAGTGCACGGGCGCAGTCAGGGTTCCTGTCGCCTCTCCTTTCCTATGGGGAAGGCACTGGCCTAGTCCCCGGGTCCGCCTGAACTCCAGAGCGAAAAGCCAAGCCTTACTACGCCAGGAGATGGCAGTTGGCAGGGAGTGTCATCCTAGACCACGCACGCTGCTGCAGGGTGGTGGCTGTGTCTACGATGTTCAGCCTGGCACGGTGAACCCAGGGTGCGACCATGGAGCCTGGGAGAGCAAAGCCCAAAGAGGCACCAGCTCTCCCACAGATCTCCTTCCCTGACGCGACAGAGCGAACGCCCAAAGCCTTGCTGAGGAAGCAGCAGCGAAGTGCGGTTCAGGCCAAGCTGAAAACCTCTGCGAAAGCATAGCAGTCGCTGGGAAAAAAGAGTCGGTTCCCTGGGCTGCTGTTGCTGCTTGCTTGAGCCTAGTATTGGCAGCACGGTGGCAGAATCCCGCATAGAGCGAAAGCCTCTTTGCCTGGGCATTCCCTCTAGGAAAGCACAGCATTCTTGGGGAAAAC
Source organism: Neogale vison (assembly GCF_020171115.1). Taxonomy (NCBI): domain Eukaryota; kingdom Metazoa; phylum Chordata; class Mammalia; order Carnivora; family Mustelidae; genus Neogale; species Neogale vison. Next base: position 14,324 of record NW_025334912.1, on the reverse strand, counting down.
AGAGTCGGTTCTGTGCGATTCAGAGGCCGCTTGCCTGAACATAGTCTCTGAAGCACGGTGTAAGAAACCCGCATGGAGCGAAATCCTCTTGTCCCGGGCATCCCCTCTACTTGAGAGAGAAGCGTGGTTGTGCCTGTAGAAACAGTCTTAAGGAAAGGTCATGAAACAGGAGGGCATGCATTGCAATAGTAGCGGGCAGGTGGCAAGACAAGTGTCACCCTATCCATTTGCTCAGAAATCAGAGTCGGTTCTGCGGGCTGCTGCTCCTGCTTGCCTAGGCCAAGTCTCAAGTTGGGAGAAACCACCCGACAGCGAAATCCTCTTTCACCAGGCTCCTGCACTGGGAAAGCAGAGCATTCGTTGGGAAATCTGAGTCGCTTTGTGGGATGCTGCTCCTACTTGCCTGAGCTAGTCTGCGCAGCACGGTGGAAGAAACCCGCATGGAGCGAAATTCTCTTGGCCCTAGCATCCTCACTGCCTGCGAGAGAAGCGTGGATGCACATCTGGAAAGGGCCTTAAGGATAGGGACACGGCTGTCACCGTGCTCCCCGGGAGCAAGTCTGGGGAAGGAGCAGAACGCCTCCCCGTGAGAAGAGAAGGAGCCGTTGGCCTTGTTGTCGTGAAACAGTCACAAAGCAGGAGAGCCTGCCCTGGGAAGAACAGCGGGACGGTGGCAAGACAAGTGTCACCCGCTCCCTGTTCGTAGAGACGAAAGCCTGGCTTTAGGAAGACACGAGGGGACGGCTAGGGCAGACGCGCATACTCCACTCTGAGGAAGGAGTCTGGGCAGAATGCAGGCCTGTTCTGTGTGCCTCCTGTCCCAAGGGGACAGCATCTCCAAGGCCACCTGTCCCTAGGGCAGACGTGGGCTTGCCACCAGGCGCCATACCCAGAACTCGCAGATACAGCTCCCTGGAAGAAAAGGCAGCCAGATGCCATCTTCCTCCAAGAGGTGGCAGCGTTGGGGGTGGCAGGGGGTGTGTCGGGGAAGAAGAGGGTATAGTCCCCCACAGCTCCCCATCCCAGTGCACGGGCGCTGTGCAGGGTTCCTGTCGCCTCTCCTTTCCTATGGGGAAGGCACTGGCCTAGTCCCCGAGTCCGCCTGAACTCCAGAGCGAAAAGCCAAGCCTTACTACGCCAGGAGATGGCAGTTGGCAGGGAGTGTCATCCTAGACCACGCACGCTGCTGCAGGGTGGTGGCTGTGTCTGCGAAGTTCAGCCTGGCACGGTGAACCCAGGGTGCGACCATGGAGCCTGGGAGAGCAAAGCCCAAAGAGGCACCAGCTCTCCCACAGATCTCCTTCCCTGACGCGACAGAGCGAACGCCCAAAGCCTTGCTGAGGAAGCAGCAGCGAAGTGCGGTTCAGGCCAAGCTGAAAACCTCTGCGAAAGCATAGCAGTCGCTGGGAAAAAAGAGTCGGTTCCCTGGGCTGCTGTTGCTGCTTGCTTGAGCCTAGTATTGGCAGCACGGTGGCAGAATCCCGCATAGAGCGAAAGCCTCCTTGCCTGGGCATTCCCTCTAGGAAAGCACAGCATTCTTGGGGAAAACAGAGTCGGTTCTGTGCGATTCAGAGGCCGCTTGCCTGAACATAGTCTCTGAAGCACGGTGTAAGAAACCCGCATGGAGCGAAATCCTCTTGTCCCGGGCATCCCCTCTACTTGAGAGAGAAGCGTGGTTGTGCCTGTAGAAACAGTCTTAAGGAAAGGTCATGAAACAGGAGGGCATGCATTGCAATAGAAGCGGGCAGGTGGCAAGACAAGTGTCACCCTCTCCGTTTGCTCAGAAATCAGAGTCGGTTCTGCGGGCTGCTGCTCCTGCTTGCCTAGGCCAAGTCTCAAGTTGGGAGAAACCACCCGACAGCGAAATCCTCTTTCACCAGGCTCCTGCACTGGGAAAGCACAGCATTCGTTGGGAAATCTGAGTCGCTTTGTGGGATGCTGCTCCTACTTGCCTGAGCTAGTCTGCGCAGCACGGTGGAAGAAACCCGCATGGAGCGAAATTCTCTTGGCCCTAGCATCCTCACTGCCTGCGAGAGAAGCGTGGATGCACATCTGGAAAGGGCCTTAAGGATAGGGACACGGCTGTCACCGTGCTCCCCGGGAGCAAGTCTGGGGAAGGAGCAGAACGCCTCCCCGTGAGGAGAGAAGGAGCCGTTGGCCTTGTTGTCGTGAAACAGTCACAAAGCAGGAGAGCCTGCCCTGGGAAGAACAGTGGGACGGTGGCAAGACAAGTGTCACCCGCTCCCTGTTCGTAGAGACGAAAGCCTGGCTTTAGGAAGACACGAGGGGACGGCTAGGGCAGACGCGCATACTCCACTCTGAGGAAGGAGTCTGGGCAGAATGCAGGCCTGTTCTGTGTGCCTGCTGTCCCAAGGGGACAGCATCTCCAAGGCCACCTGTCCCTAGGGCAGACGTGGGCTTGCCACCAGGCGCCATACCCAGAACTCGCAGATACAGCTCCCTGGAAGAAAAGGCAGCCAGATGCCATCTTCCTCCAAGAGGTGGCAGCGTTGGGGGTGGCAGGGGGTGTGTCGGGGAAGAAGAGGTTATAGTCCCCCACAGCTCCCCATCCCAGTGCACGGGCGCTGTGCAGGGTTCCTGTCGCCTCTCCTTTCCTATGGGGAAGTCACTGGCCTAGTCCCCGAGTCCGCCTGAACTCCAGAGCGAAAAGCCAAGCCTTACTACGCCAGGAGATGGCAGTTGGCAGGGAGTGTCATCCTAGACCACGCACGCTGCTGCAGGGTGGTGGCTGTGTCTGCGAAGTTCAGCCTGGCACGGTGAACCCAGGGTGCGACCATGGAGCCTGGGAGAGCAAAGCCCAAAGAGGCACCAGCTCTCCCACAGATCTCCTTCCCTGACGCGACAGAGCGAACGCCCAAAGCCTTGCTGAGGAAGCAGCAGCGAAGTGCGGTTCAGGCCAAGCTGAAAACCTCTGCGAAAGCATAGCAGTCGCTGGGAAAAAAGAGTCGGTTCCCTGGGCTGCTGTTGCTGCTTGCTTGAGCCTAGTATTGGCAGCACGGTGGCAGAATCCCGCATAGAGCGAAAGCCTCTTTGCCTGGGCATTCCCTCTAGGAAAGCACAGCATTCTTGGGGAAAACAGAGTCGGTTCTGTGCGATTCAGAGGCCGCTTGCCTGAACATAGTCTCTGAAGCACGGTGTAAGAAACCCGCATGGAGCGAAATCCTCTTGTCCCGGGCATCCCCTCTACTTGAGAGAGAAGCGTGGTTGTGCCTGTAGAAACAGTCTTAATGAAAGGTCATGAAACAGGAGGGCATGCATTGCAATAGTAGCGGGCAGGTGGCAAGACAAGTGTCACCCTCTCCGTTTGCTCAGAAATCAGAGTCGGTTCTGCGGGCTGCTGCTCCTGCTTGCCTAGACCAAGTCTCAAGTTGGGAGAAACCACCCTACAGCGAAATCCTCTTTCACCAGGCTCCTGCACTGGGAAAGCACAGCATTCGTTGGGAAATCTGAGTCGCTTTGTGGGATGCTGCTCCTGCTTGCCTGAGCTAGTCTGCGCAGCACGGTGGAAGAAACCCGCATGGAGCGAAATTCTCTTGGCCCTAGCATCCTCACTGCCTGCGAGAGAAGCATGGATGCACATCTGGAAAGGGCCTTCAGGATAGGGACACGGCTGTCACCGTGCTCCCCGGGAGCAAGTCTGGGGAAGGAGCAGAACGCCTCCCCGTGAGAAGAGAAGGAGCCGTTGGCCTTGTTGTCGTGAAACAGTCACAAAGCAGGAGAGCCTGCCCTGGGAAGAACAGCGGGACGGTGGCAAGACAAGTGTCACCCGCTCCCTGTTCGTAGAGACGAAAGCCTGGCTTTAGGAAGACACGAGGGGACGGCTAGAGCAGACGCGCATACTCCACTCTGAGGAAGGAGTCTGGGCAGAATGCAGGCCTGTTCTGTGTGCCTCCTGTCCCAAGGGGACAGCATCTCCAAGGCCACCTGTCCCTAGGGCAGACGTGGGCTTGCCACCAGGCGCCATACCCAGAACTCGCAGATACAGCTCCCTGGAAGAAAAGGCAGCCAGATGCCATCCTCCTCCAAGAGGTGGCAGCGTTGGGGGTGGCAGGGGGTGTGTCGGGGAAGAAGAGTGTATAGTCCCCCACAGCTCCCCATCCCAGTGCACGGGCGCTGTGCAGGGTTCCTGTCGCCTCTCCTTTCCTATGGGGAAGGCACTGGCCTAGTCCCCGAGTCCGCCTGAACTCCAGAGCGAAAAGCCAAGCCTTACTACGCCAGGAGATGGCAGTTGGCAGGGAGTGTCATCCTAGACCACGCACGCTGCTGCAGGGTGGTGGCTGTGTCTGCGAAGTTCAGCCTGGCACGGTGAACCCAGGGTGCGACCATGGAGCCTGGGAGAGCAAAGCCCAAAGAGGCACCAGCTCTCCCACAGATCTCCTTCCCTGACGCGACAGAGCGAACGCCCAAAGCCTTGCTGAGGAAGCAGCAGCGAAGTGCGGTTCAGGCCAAGCTGAAAACCTCTGCGAAAGCATAGCAGTCGCTGGGAAAAAAGAGTCGGTTCCCTGGGCTGCTGTTGCTGCTTGCTTGAGCCTAGTATTGGCAGCACGGTGGCAGAATCCCGCATAGAGCGAAAGCCTCTTTGCCTGGGCATTCCCTCTAGGAAAGCACAGCATTCTTGGGGAAAACAGAGTCGGTTCTGTGCGATTCAGAGGCCGCTTGCCTAAACATAGTCTCTGAAGCACGGTGTAAGAAACCCGCATGGAGCGAAATCCTCTTGTCCCGGGCATCCCCTCTACTTGAGAGAGAAGCGTGGTTGTGCCTGTAGAAACAGTCTTAATGAAAGGTCATGAAACAGGAGGGCATGCATTGCAATAGTAGCGGGCAGGTGGCAAGACAAGTGTCACCCTCTCCGTTTGCTCAGAAATCAGAGTCGGTTCTGCGGGCTGCTGCTCCTGCTTGCCTAGGCCAAGTCTCAAGTTGGGAGAAACCACCCAACAGCGAAATCCTCTTTCACCAGGCTCCTGCACTGGGAAAGCACAGCATTCGTTGGGAAATCTGAGTCGCTTTGTGGGATGCTGCTCCTGCTTGCCTGAGCTAGTCTGCGCAGCACGGTGGAAGAAACCCGCATGGAGCGAAATTCTCTTGGCCCTAGCATCCTCACTCCCTGCGAGAGAAGCGTGGATGCACATCTGGAAAGGGCCTTAAGGATAGGGACACGGCTGTCACCGTGCTCCCCGGGAGCAAGTCTGGGGAAGGAGCAGAACGCCTCCCCGTGAGAAGAGAAGGAGCCGTTGGCCTTGTTGTCGTGAAACAGTCACAAAGCAGGAGAGCCTGCCCTGGGAAGAACAGCGGGACGGTGGCAAGACAAGTGTCACCCGCTCCCTGTTCGTAGAGACGAAAGCCTGGCTTTAGGAAGACACGAGGGGACGGCTAGGGCAGACGCGCATACTCCACTCTGAGGAAGGAGTCTGGGCAGAATGCAGGCCTGTTCTGTGTGCCTCCTGTCCCAAGGGGACAGCATCTCCAAGGCCACCTGTCCCTAGGGCAGACGTGGGCTTGCCACCAGGCGCCATACCCAGAACTCGCGGATACAGCTCCCTGGAAGAAAAGGCAGCCAGATGCCATCTTCCTCCAAGAGGTGGCAGCGTTGGGGGTGGCAGGGGGTGTGTCGGGGAAGAAGAGGGTATAGTCCCCCACAGCTCCCCATCCCAGTGCACGGGCGCAGTGCAGGGTTCCTGTCGCCTCTCCTTTCCTATGGGGAAGGCACTGGCCTAGTCCCCGAGTCCGCCTGAACTCCAGAGCGAAAAGCCAAGCCTTACTACGCCAGGAGATGGCAGTTGGCAGGGAGTGTCATCCTAGACCACGCACGCTGCTGCAGGGTGGTGGCTGTGTCTACGATGTTCAGCCTGGCACGGTGAACCCAGGGTGCGACCATGGAGCCTGGGAGAGCAAAGCCCAAAGAGGCACCAGCTCTCCCACAGATCTCCTTCCCTGACGCGACAGAGCGAACGCCCAAAGCCTTGCTGAGGAAGCAGCAGCGAAGTGCGGTTCAGGCCAAGCTGAAAACCTCTGCGAAAGCATAGCAGTCGCTGGGAAAAAAGAGTCGGTTCCCTGGGCTGCTGTTGCTGCTTGCTTGAGCCTAGTATTGGCAGCACGGTGGCAGAATCCCGCATAGAGCGAAAGCCTCTTTGCCTGGGCATTCCCTCTAGGAAAGCACAGCATTCTTGGGGAAAACAGAGTCGGTTCTGTGCGATTCAGAGGCCGCTTGCCTGAACATAGTCTCTGAAGCACGGTGTAAGAAACCCGCATGGAGCGAAATCCTCTTGTCCCGGGCATCAACTCTACTTGAGAGAGAAGCGTGGTTGTGCCTGTAGAAACAGTCTTAAGGAAAGGTCATGAAACAGGAGGGCATGCATTGCAATAGTAGCGGGCAGGTGGCAAGACAAGTGTCACCCTATCCATTTGCTCAGAAATCAGAGTCGGTTCTGCGGGCTGCTGCTCCTGCTTGCCTAGGCCAAGTCTCAAGTTGGGAGAAACCACCCGACAGCGAAATCCTCTTTCACCAGGCTCCTGCACTGGGAAAGCACAGCATTCGTTGGGAAATCTGAGTCGCTTTGTGGGATGCTGCTCCTGCTTGCCTGAGCTAGTCTGCGCAGCACGGTGGAAGAAACCCGCATGGAGCGAAATTCTCTTGGCCCTAGCATCCTCACTGCCTGCGAGAGAAGCGTGGATGCACATCTGGAAAGGGCCTTAAGGATAGGGACACGGCTGTCACCGTGCTCCCCGGGAGCAAGTCTGGGGAAGGAGCAGAACGCCTCCCCGTGAGAAGAGAAGGAGCCGTTGGCCTTGTTGTCGTGAAACAGTCACAAAGCAGGAGAGCCTGCCCTGGGAAGAACAGCGGGACGGTGGCAAGACAAGTGTCACCCGCTCCCTGTTCGTAGAGACGAAAGCCTGGCTTTAGGAAGACACGAGGGGACGGCTAGGGCAGACGCGCATACTCCACTCTGAGGAAGGAGTCTGGGCAGAATGCAGGCCTGTTCTGTGTGCCTCCTGTCCCAAGGGGACAGCATCTCCAAGGCCACCTGTCCCTAGGGCAGACGTGGGCTTGCCACCAGGCGCCATACCCAGAACTCGCAGATACAGCTCCCTGGAAGAAAAGGCAGCCAGATGCCATCTTCCTCCAAGAGGTGGCAGCGTTGGGGGTGGCAGGGGGTGTGTCGGGGAAGAAGAGGGTATAGTCCCCCACAGCTCCCCATCCCAGTGCACGGGCGCAGTCAGGGTTCCTGTCGCCTCTCCTTTCCTATGGGGAAGGCACTGGCCTAGTCCCCGGGTCCGCCTGAACTCCAGAGCGAAAAGCCAAGCCTTACTACGCCAGGAGATGGCAGTTGGCAGGGAGTGTCATCCTAGACCACGCACGCTGCTGCAGGGTGGTGGCTGTGTCTACGATGTTCAGCCTGGCACGGTGAACCCAGGGTGCGACCATGGAGCCTGGGAGAGCAAAGCCCAAAGAGGCACCAGCTCTCCCACAGATCTCCTTCCCTGACGCGACAGAGCGAACGCCCAAAGCCTTGCTGAGGAAGCAGCAGCGAAGTGCGGTTCAGGCCAAGCTGAAAACCTCTGCGAAAGCATAGCAGTCGCTGGGAAAAAAGAGTCGGTTCCCTGGGCTGCTGTTGCTGCTTGCTTGAGCCTAGTATTGGCAGCACGGTGGCAGAATCCCGCATAGAGCGAAAGCCTCTTTGCCTGGGCATTCCCTCTAGGAAAGCACAGCATTCTTGGGGAAAACAGAGTCGGTTCTGTGCGATTCAGAGGCCGCTTGCCTGAACATAGTCTCTGAAGCACGGTGTAAGAAACCCGCATGGAGCGAAATCCTCTTGTCCCGGGCATCCCCTCTACTTGAGAGAGAAGCGTGGTTGTGCCTGTAGAAACAGTCTTAAGGAAAGGTCATGAAACAGGAGGGCATGCATTGCAATAGTAGCGGGCAGGTGGCAAGACAAGTGTCACCCTATCCATTTGCTCAGAAATCAGAGTCGGTTCTGCGGGCTGCTGCTCCTGCTTGCCTAGGCCAAGTCTCAAGTTGGGAGAAACCACCCGACAGCGAAATCCTCTTTCACCAGGCTCCTGCACTGGGAAAGCAGAGCATTCGTTGGGAAATCTGAGTCGCTTTGTGGGATGCTGCTCCTACTTGCCTGAGCTAGTCTGCGCAGCACGGTGGAAGAAACCCGCATGGAGCGAAATTCTCTTGGCCCTAGCATCCTCACTGCCTGCGAGAGAAGCGTGGATGCACATCTGGAAAGGGCCTTAAGGATAGGGACACGGCTGTCACCGTGCTCCCCGGGAGCAAGTCTGGGGAAGGAGCAGAACGCCTCCCCGTGAGAAGAGAAGGAGCCGTTGGCCTTGTTGTCGTGAAACAGTCACAAAGCAGGAGAGCCTGCCCTGGGAAGAACAGCGGGACGGTGGCAAGACAAGTGTCACCCGCTCCCTGTTCGTAGAGACGAAAGCCTGGCTTTAGGAAGACACGAGGGGACGGCTAGGGCAGACGCGCATACTCCACTCTGAGGAAGGAGTCTGGGCAGAATGCAGGCCTGTTCTGTGTGCCTCCTGTCCCAAGGGGACAGCATCTCCAAGGCCACCTGTCCCTAGGGCAGACGTGGGCTTGCCACCAGGCGCCATACCCAGAACTCGCAGATACAGCTCCCTGGAAGAAAAGGCAGCCAGATGCCATCTTCCTCCAAGAGGTGGCAGCGTTGGGGGTGGCAGGGGGTGTGTCGGGGAAGAAGAGGGTATAGTCCCCCACAGCTCCCCATCCCAGTGCACGGGCGCTGTGCAGGGTTCCTGTCGCCTCTCCTTTCCTATGGGGAAGGCACTGGCCTAGTCCCCGAGTCCGCCTGAACTCCAGAGCGAAAAGCCAAGCCTTACTACGCCAGGAGATGGCAGTTGGCAGGGAGTGTCATCCTAGACCACGCACGCTGCTGCAGGGTGGTGGCTGTGTCTGCGAAGTTCAGCCTGGCACGGTGAACCCAGGGTGCGACCATGGAGCCTGGGAGAGCAAAGCCCAAAGAGGCACCAGCTCTCCCACAGATCTCCTTCCCTGACGCGACAGAGCGAACGCCCAAAGCCTTGCTGAGGAAGCAGCAGCGAAGTGCGGTTCAGGCCAAGCTGAAAACCTCTGCGAAAGCATAGCAGTCGCTGGGAAAAAAGAGTCGGTTCCCTGGGCTGCTGTTGCTGCTTGCTTGAGCCTAGTATTGGCAGCACGGTGGCAGAATCCCGCATAGAGCGAAAGCCTCCTTGCCTGGGCATTCCCTCTAGGAAAGCACAGCATTCTTGGGGAAAACAGAGTCGGTTCTGTGCGATTCAGAGGCCGCTTGCCTGAACATAGTCTCTGAAGCACGGTGTAAGAAACCCGCATGGAGCGAAATCCTCTTGTCCCGGGCATCCCCTCTACTTGAGAGAGAAGCGTGGTTGTGCCTGTAGAAACAGTCTTAAGGAAAGGTCATGAAACAGGAGGGCATGCATTGCAATAGAAGCGGGCAGGTGCAAGACAAGTGTCACCCTCTCCGGTTGCTCAGAAATCAGAGTCGGTTCTGCGGGCTGCTGCTCCTGCTTGCCTAGGCCAAGTCTCAAGTTGGGAGAAACCACCCGACAGCGAAATCCTCTTTCACCAGGCTCCTGCACTGGGAAAGCACAGCATTCGTTGGGAAATCTGAGTCGCTTTGTGGGATGCTGCTCCTACTTGCCTGAGCTAGTCTGCGCAGCACGGTGGAAGAAACCCGCATGGAGCGAAATTCTCTTGGCCCTAGCATCCTCACTGCCTGCGAGAGAAGCGTGGATGCACATCTGGAAAGGGCCTTAAGGATAGGGACACGGCTGTCACCGTGCTCCCCGGGAGCAAGTCTGGGGAAGGAGCAGAACGCCTCCCCGTGAGGAGAGAAGGAGCCGTGGCCTTGTTGTCGTGAAACAGTCACAAAGCAGGAGAGCCTGCCCTGGGAAGAACAGTGGGACGGTGGCAAGACAAGTGTCACCCGCTCCCTGTTCGTAGAGACGAAAGCCTGGCTTTAGGAAGACACGAGGGGACGGCTAGGCAGACGCGCATACTCCACTCTGAGGAAGGAGTCTGGGCAGAATGCAGGCCTGTTCTGTGTGCCTGCTGTCCCAAGGGGACAGCATCTCCAAGGCCACCTGTCCCTAGGGCAGACGTGGGCTTGCCACCAGGCGCCATACCCAGAACTCGCAGATACAGCTCCTGGAAGAAAAGGCAGCAGAGCCATCTTCCTCAAGAGGTGGCAGCGTTGGGGGTGGCAGGGGGTGTGTCGGGGAAGAAGAGGTTATAGTCCCCCACAGCTCCCCATCCCAGTGCACGGGCGCTGTGCAGGGTTCCTGTCGCCTCTCCTTTCCTATGGGGAAGTCACTGGCCTAGTCCCCGAGTCCGCCTGAACTCCAGAGCGAAAAGCCAAGCCTTACTACGCCAGGAGATGGCAGTTGGCAGGGAGTGTCATCCTAGACCACGCACGCTGCTGCAGGGTGGTGGCTGTGTCTGCGAAGTTCAGCCTGGCACGGTGAACCCGGGTGCGACCATGGAGCCTGGGAGAGCAAAGCCCAAAGAGGCACCAGCTCTCCCACAGATCTCCTTCCCTGACGCGACAGAGCGAACCCCAAAGCCTTGCTGAGGAAGCAGCAGCGAAGTGCGGTTCAGGCCAAGCTGAAAACCTCTGCAAAAGCATAGCAGTCGCTGGGAAAAAAGAGTCGGTTCCCTGGGCTGCTGTTGCTGCTTGCTTGAGCCTAGTATTGGCAGCACGGTGGCAGAATCCCGCATAGAGCGAAAGCCTCTTTGCCTGGGCATTCCCTCTAGGAAAGCACAGCATTCTTGGGGAAAACAGAGTCGGTTCTGTGCGATTCAGAGGCCGCTTGCCTGAACATAGTCTCTGAAGCACGGTGTAAGAAACCGCATGGAGCGAAATCCTCTTGTCCCGGGCATCCCCTCTACTTGAGAGAGAAGCGTGGTTGTGCCTGTAGAAACAGTCTTAATGAAAGGTCATGAAACAGGAGGGCATGCATTGCAATAGTAGCGGGCAGGTGGCAAGACAAGTGTCACCCTCTCCGTTTGCTCAGAAATCAGAGTCGGTTCTGCGGGCTGCTGCTCCTGCTTGCCTAGACCAAGTCTCAAGTTGGGAGAAACCACCCTACAGCGAAATCCTCTTTCACCAGGCTCCTGCACTGGGAAAGCACAGCATTCGTTGGGAAATCTGAGTCGCTTTGTGGGATGCTGCTCCTGCTTGCCTGAGCTAGTCTGCGCAGCACGGTGGAAGAAACCCGCATGGAGCGAAATTCTCTTGGCCCTAGCATCCTCACTGCCTGCGAGAGAAGCATGGATGCACATCTGGAAAGGGCCTTCAGGATAGGGACAACGGCTGTCACCGTGCTCCCCGGGAGCAAGTCTGGGGAAGGAGCAGAACGCCTCCCCGTGAGAAGAGAAGGAGCCGTTGGCCTTGTTGTCGTGAAACAGTCACAAAGCAGGAGAGCCTGCCCTGGGAAGAACAGCGGGACGGTGGCAAGACAAGTGTCACCCGCTCCCTGTTCGTAGAGACGAAAGCCTGGCTTTAGGAAGACACGAGGGGACGGCTAGAGCAGACGCGCATACTCCACTCTGAGGAAGGAGTCTGGGCAGAATGCAGGCCTGTTCTGTGTGCCTCCTGTCCCAAGGGGACAGCATCTCCAAGGCCACCTGTCCCTAGGGCAGACGTGGGCTTGCCACCAGGCGCCATACCCAGAACTCGCAGATACAGCTCCCTGGAAGAAAAGGCAGCCAGATGCCATCCTCCTCCAAGAGGTGGCAGCGTTGGGGGTGGCAGGGGGTGTGTCGGGGAAGAAGAGTGTATAGTCCCCCACAGCTCCCCATCCCAGTGCACGGGCGCTGTGCAGGGTTTCCTGTCGCCTCTCCTTCCTATGGGGAAGGCACTGGCCTAGTCCCCGAGTCCGCCTGAACTCCAGAGCGAAAAGCCAAGCCTTACTACGCCAGGAGATGGCAGTTGGCAGGGAGTGTCATCCTAGACCACGCACGCTGCTGCAGGTGGTGGCTGTGTCTGCGAAGTTCAGCCTGGCACGGTGAACCCAGGGTGCGACCATGGAGCCTGGGAGAGCAAAGCCCAAAGAGGCACCAGCTCTCCCACAGATCTCCTTCCCTGACGCGACAGAGCGAACGCCCAAAGCCTTGCTGAGGAAGCAGCAGCGAAGTGCGGTTCAGGCCAAGCTGAAAACCTCTGCGAAAGCATAGCAGTCGCTGGGAAAAAGAGTCGGTTCCCTGGGCTGCTGTTGCTGCTTGCTTGAGCCTAGTATTGGCAGCACGGTGGCAGAATCCCGCATAGAGCGAAAGCCTCTTTGCCTGGGCATTCCCTCTAGGAAAGCACAGCATTCTTAGGAAAACAGAGTCGGTTCTGTGCGATTCAGAGGCCGCTTGCCTGAACATAGTCTCTGAAGCACGGTGTAAGAAACCCGCATGGAGCGAAATCCTCTTGTCCCGGGCATCCCCTCTACTTGAGAGAGAAGCGTGGTTGTGCCTGTAGAAACAGTCTTAATGAAAGGTCATGAAACAGGAGGGCATGCATTGCAATAGTAGCGGGCAGGTGGCAAGACAAGTGTCACCCTCTCCGTTTGCTCAGAAATCAGAGTCGGTTCTGCGGGCTGCTGCTCCTGCTTGCCTAGGCCAAGTCTCAAGTTGGAGAAACCACCCAACAGCGAAATCCTCTTTCACCAGGCTCCTGCACTGGGAAAGCACAGCATTCGTTGGGAAATCTGAGTCGCTTTGTGGGATGCTGCTCCTGCTTGCCTGAGCTAGTCTGCGCAGCACGGTGGAAGAACCCGCATGGAGCGAAATTCTCTTGGCCCTAGCATCCTCACTCCCTGCGAGAGAAGCGTGGATGCCATCTGGAAAGGGCCTTAAGGATAGGGACACGGCTGTCACCGTGCTCCCCGGGAGCAAGTCTGGGGAAGGAGCAGAACGCCTCCCCGTGAGAAGAGAAGGAGCCGTTGGCCTTGTTGTCGTGAAACAGTCCACAAAGCAGGAGAGCCTGCCCTGGGAAGAACAGCGGGACGGTGGCAAGACAAGTGTCACCCGCTCCCTGTTCGTAGAGACGAAAGCCTGGCTTTAGGAAGACACGAGGGGACGGCTAGGGCAGACGCGCATACTCCACTCTGAGGAAGGAGTCTGGGCAGAATGCAGGCCTGTTCTGTGTGCCTCCTGTCCCAAGGGGACAGCATCTCCAAGGCCACCTGTCCCTAGGGCAGACGTGGGCTTGCCACCAGGCGCCATACCCAGAACTCGCGGATACAGCTCCCTGGAAGAAAAGGCAGCCAGATGCCATCTTCCTCCAAGAGGTGGCAGCGTTGGGGTGGCAGGGGGTGTGTCGGGGAAGAAGAGGGTATAGTCCCCCACAGCTTCCCATCCCAGTGCACGGGCGCAGTGCAGGGTTCCTGTGGCCTCTCCTTTCCTATGGGGAAGGCACTGGCCTAGTCCCCGAGTCCGCCTGAACTCCAGAGCGAAAAGCCAAGCCTTACTACGCCAGGAGATGGCAGTTGGCAGGGAGTGTCATCCTAGACCACGCACGCTGCTGCAGGGTGGTGGCTGTGTCTACGATGTTCAGCCTGGCACGGTGAACCCAGGGTGCGACCATGGAGCCTGGGAGAGCAAAGCCCAAAGAGGCACCAGCTCTCCCACAGATCTCCTTCCCTGACGCGACAGAGCGAACGCCCAAAGCCTTGCTGAGGAAGCAGCAGCGAAGTGCGGTTCAGGCCAAGCTGAAAACCTCTGCGAAAGCATAGCAGTCGCTGGGAAAAAAGAGTCGGTTCCCTGGGCTGCTGTTGCTGCTTGCTTGAGCCTAGTATTGGCAGCACGGTGGCAGAATCCCGCATAGAGCGAAAGCCTCTTTGCCTGGGCATTCCCTCTAGGAAAGCACAGCATTCTTGGGGAAAACAGAGTCGGTTCTGTGCGATTCAGAGGCCGCTTGCCTGAACATAGTCTCTGAAGCACGGTGTAAGAAACCCGCATGGAGCGAAATCCTCTTGTCCCCGGGCATCAACTCTACTTGAGAGAGAAGCGTGGTTGTGCCTGTAGAAACAGTCTTAAGGAAAGGTCATGAACAGGAGGGCATGCATTGCAATAGTAGCGGGCAGGTGGCAAGACAAGTGTCACCCTCTCCGTTTGCTCAGAAATCAGAGTCGGTTCTGCGGGCTGCTGCTCCTGCTTGCCTAGGCCAAGTCTCAAGTTGGGAGAAACCACCCGACAGCGAAATCCTCTTTCACCAGGCTCCTGCACTGGGAAAGCACAGCATTCGTTGGGAAATCTGAGTCGCTTTGTGGGATGCTGCTCCTGC
>NW_025334911.1:87500-166728 GCF_020171115.1 Neogale vison | reverse complement strand
TAGGCTTTTTCTTTCGCCCCCAAACGCTTGTCTTGTTTGGCCTTCCTCTTTTCTCTCCCCCTTCGGCCTCCCTCCCACTCGCTTGGCCGCCAACGCGGCGGCCTCCCAGCAGTCCCTGAACGCCGCAGCCCCTGAGCCCGGTCACCTCGGGCCCCTGACCCCCCCGACCCCTGGCCACCCCAGCCCCAGCATCGCGGGCCCCTGGCCCCAAAAGGGCGGCCCGCTGCACGGGCGGCCGGCCACAACCCAGCCTTTCCGCCTCCACGCCACGAGGCCCAGCCGCGCCTCAGCCGACCTTGGGGGGCTGCTGGCAGGGAGAGGCAGTGTTGGAGGGGGCTCGGGGGCCAGAGGCAGGGAAAGGGGGACCGGGGTGAGGACCACGGCCATGGACGCGGGGAGGGGGTGGGGGCCGACGGGCTGTGGGAGGAGGGCGGGGAGGGGCGGGCCGGGGCCGGGGTTGTGGGGGACAGGAGGCAGGAGCGGGCCTCGACCCCGGGCTCGGGCAACCTCTCCTCGGGCCTGTGCGCCCGGGCCCGGGCCCTGGGCCCTGGATCCCCTAGCGAGGCCCTCGGGCTGCCCCCAGCTCCAAAGCCCACCGGCAGCCCGCCCCACCGCCCCACCCCTCCCGGCGCCCCCGCGACCTGGGCCCACCCTGCCCCTTCTCTCCACCGGGCCTGGGCTCCGCTCAGGCCGGAAGGGCATTCCCTTCCTTCTCACCGACCACCTCCCCTTCGCCCCTGGGGCCCCGCGCCCGGGCCGAGGTGCCCAGGACGCCAGATGGCCGACCCTCGTGGGCTCCCGGCGCCTTGGGCACTCGGCTCCACCCTGCGTCTCCCGGGAGCAGCCACGGCAAGCGCGGGGCTGTCTCGCTCCGAGAAAGACCGGAGGCGCCGCACACCGGGCCAAGAGAGGCCCCCGCCCCGCCCCCGGCCCCACGCCACACCCCACACCCCACACCCCACACCCCATACCCCACACCAGAAGACTAGACCCATGAAAGAATCCCTGGCAGGCCCCCAGGCCAGACCGGGTGCTGGGCAGGAAAGGGAGCCGAACGGGACTGCTGACACCTCACCGGCAGGTCCTCGGGCTCCCCGGGCTCCTCCGGCAGCTCCAGGGCGCCGCCACCTAGGCCAAAGCCCTGCCCACGCACGCCGGCCCTCCCTCCCGGGACAGGTGCCAGGCCACCGCAGCCTCCTGGGTGGGTGGTGTCTTGTCCGAGTGCGTGTGTGCGCGGGTGTGTGCGTGCGTGTGTGTGTTCCTGTGCGTGTGAGTGGGTGTGTGAGCGTTGCGTGCACCCGTGTCTCCGACCCGGTCCCTGTCCCCATGCCGGTCAGGGTCACCGCGTCTGTCCTGGGAGCTGGGGGTGTGGAGGGTCTGGGGGGGTGGGGGGGACTGCGGGTTGGAGAGTCTGTCTCTGGGGCTCTGCGTTCTGGCCGTCTGTGCAGACATCCCTCAGTCTGTGTCTGTCCCTGTGTCTCCGTGGGTATCCCTGTGTCCGTGTAGGTGAGCCGGCCTATCGTGTCTCTGGTCAGGGCCTGTTGCGGGTGGGTGGCGAGGGGAAGCGCGCGGAGGAAGGGTCACGGGGCGGGGCTGCCGCTTCTGGGCTGGTGTGTGGCATCGCCCGTGTCCTCGTGGCCTCGGGTGGGCTGGGAGCGAGGCGGGGTGCAGAGGAGGGGAGAACCGAACCCGTCCAAGCCGTGCCGAGCCGAGCCGAGCCGAGCCGAGCCGAGCCGAGCCGAGCCGAGCAGAGCTGACTGGAGGAGAGTAGAGGAGAGCAGAGGAGAGCAGAGGAGAGGAGAGCATAAGAGAGCAGAGGAGAGGAGAGGAGAGGAGAGCAGAGGAGAGGAGAGGAGAGGAGGGAAGGCCAGGTGGCCAGCTGGGCCAGGCCTAGGGCGCTGGGTGGGCGCTGGGGGGCGCTGTGCTCACCGCGCGCGGGCCCGAGGACACAGCCCCTTGCCACCTGCAGAGGCACGGGGCGGAGGGGCTGGGGAGTCCCGGGATGGGAGAGTGCCCGGAGGGACTTTGGCGAGGCCCCGGGGCCCGCAGGCGTCTGGGCCCCTGGGCGGGCGGGCGGGCGGGGAGGCAGGCGCCAGGACAAGGACAGGCGGAGGGGTGAGCCGCGGCGCGCGCCGGGGCCCGCGAAGCGCGCAGCAGGCTCTTGGGGCGGCCAGCTGCGGCGGCAGGCGTCTACGGCCATACCACCCTGAACGCGCCCGATCTCGTCTGATCTCGGAAGCTAAGCAGGGTCGGGCCTGGTTAGTACTTGGATGGGAGACCGCCTGGGAATACCGGGTGCTGTAGGCTTTTTCTTTCGCCCCCAAACGCTTGTCTTGTTTGGCCTTCCTCTTTTCTCTCCCCCTTCGGCCTCCCTCCCACTCGCTTGGCCGCCAACGCGGCGGCCTCCCAGCAGTCCCTGAACGCCGCAGCCCCTGAGCCCGGTCACCTCGGGCCCCTGACCCCCCCGACCCCTGGCCACCCCAGCCCCAGCATCGCGGGCCCCTGGCCCCAAAAGGGCGGCCCGCTGCACGGGCGGCCGGCCACAACCCAGCCTTTCCGCCTCCACGCCACGAGGCCCAGCCGCGCCTCAGCCGACCTTGGGGGGCTGCTGGCAGGGAGAGGCAGTGTTGGAGGGGGCTCGGGGGCCAGAGGCAGGGAAAGGGGGACCGGGGTGAGGACCACGGCCATGGACGCGGGGAGGGGGTGGGGGCCGACGGGCTGTGGGAGGAGGGCGGGGAGGGGCGGGCCGGGGCCGGGGTTGTGGGGGACAGGAGGCAGGAGCGGGCCTCGACCCCGGGCTCGGGCAACCTCTCCTCGGGCCTGTGCGCCCGGGCCCGGGCCCTGGGCCCTGGATCCCCTAGCGAGGCCCTCGGGCTGCCCCCAGCTCCAAAGCCCACCGGCAGCCCGCCCCACCGCCCCACCCCTCCCGGCGCCCCCGCGACCTGGGCCCACCCTGCCCCTTCTCTCCACCGGGCCTGGGCTCCGCTCAGGCCGGAAGGGCATTCCCTTCCTTCTCACCGACCACCTCCCCTTCGCCCCTGGGGCCCCGCGCCCGGGCCGAGGTGCCCAGGACGCCAGATGGCCGACCCTCGTGGGCTCCCGGCGCCTTGGGCACTCGGCTCCACCCTGCGTCTCCCGGGAGCAGCCACGGCAAGCGCGGGGCTGTCTCGCTCCGAGAAAGACCGGAGGCGCCGCACACCGGGCCAAGAGAGGCCCCCGCCCCGCCCCCGGCCCCACGCCACACCCCACACCCCACACCCCACACCCCATACCCCACACCAGAAGACTAGACCCATGAAAGAATCCCTGGCAGGCCCCCAGGCCAGACCGGGTGCTGGGCAGGAAAGGGAGCCGAACGGGACTGCTGACACCTCACCGGCAGGTCCTCGGGCTCCCCGGGCTCCTCCGGCAGCTCCAGGGCGCCGCCACCTAGGCCAAAGCCCTGCCCACGCACGCCGGCCCTCCCTCCCGGGACAGGTGCCAGGCCACCGCAGCCTCCTGGGTGGGTGGTGTCTTGTCCGAGTGCGTGTGTGCGCGGGTGTGTGCGTGCGTGTGTGTGTTCCTGTGCGTGTGAGTGGGTGTGTGAGCGTTGCGTGCACCCGTGTCTCCGACCCGGTCCCTGTCCCCATGCCGGTCAGGGTCACCGCGTCTGTCCTGGGAGCTGGGGGTGTGGAGGGTCTGGGGGGGTGGGGGGGACTGCGGGTTGGAGAGTCTGTCTCTGGGGCTCTGCGTTCTGGCCGTCTGTGCAGACATCCCTCAGTCTGTGTCTGTCCCTGTGTCTCCGTGGGTATCCCTGTGTCCGTGTAGGTGAGCCGGCCTATCGTGTCTCTGGTCAGGGCCTGTTGCGGGTGGGTGGCGAGGGGAAGCGCGCGGAGGAAGGGTCACGGGGCGGGGCTGCCGCTTCTGGGCTGGTGTGTGGCATCGCCCGTGTCCTCGTGGCCTCGGGTGGGCTGGGAGCGAGGCGGGGTGCAGAGGAGGGGAGAACCGAACCCGTCCAAGCCGTGCCGAGCCGAGCCGAGCCGAGCCGAGCCGAGCCGAGCAGAGCTGACTGGAGGAGAGTAGAGGAGAGCAGAGGAGAGCAGAGGAGAGGAGAGCATAAGAGAGCAGAGGAGAGGAGAGGAGAGGAGAGCAGAGGAGAGGAGAGGAGAGGAGGGAAGGCCAGGTGGCCAGCTGGGCCAGGCCTAGGGCGCTGGGTGGGCGCTGGGGGGCGCTGTGCTCACCGCGCGCGGGCCCGAGGACACAGCCCCTTGCCACCTGCAGAGGCACGGGGCGGAGGGGCTGGGGAGTCCCGGGATGGGAGAGTGCCCGGAGGGACTTTGGCGAGGCCCCGGGGCCCGCAGGCGTCTGGGCCCCTGGGCGGGCGGGCGGGCGGGGAGGCAGGCGCCAGGACAAGGACAGGCGGAGGGGTGAGCCGCGGCGCGCGCCGGGGCCCGCGAAGCGCGCAGCAGGCTCTTGGGGCGGCCAGCTGCGGCGGCAGGCGTCTACGGCCATACCACCCTGAACGCGCCCGATCTCGTCTGATCTCGGAAGCTAAGCAGGGTCGGGCCTGGTTAGTACTTGGATGGGAGACCGCCTGGGAATACCGGGTGCTGTAGGCTTTTTCTTTCGCCCCCAAACGCTTGTCTTGTTTGGCCTTCCTCTTTTCTCTCCCCCTTCGGCCTCCCTCCCACTCGCTTGGCCGCCAACGCGGCGGCCTCCCAGCAGTCCCTGAACGCCGCAGCCCCTGAGCCCGGTCACCTCGGGCCCCTGACCCCCCCGACCCCTGGCCACCCCAGCCCCAGCATCGCGGGCCCCTGGCCCCAAAAGGGCGGCCCGCTGCACGGGCGGCCGGCCACAACCCAGCCTTTCCGCCTCCACGCCACGAGGCCCAGCCGCGCCTCAGCCGACCTTGGGGGGCTGCTGGCAGGGAGAGGCAGTGTTGGAGGGGGCTCGGGGGCCAGAGGCAGGGAAAGGGGGACCGGGGTGAGGACCACGGCCATGGACGCGGGGAGGGGGTGGGGGCCGACGGGCTGTGGGAGGAGGGCGGGGAGGGGCGGGCCGGGGCCGGGGTTGTGGGGGACAGGAGGCAGGAGCGGGCCTCGACCCCGGGCTCGGGCAACCTCTCCTCGGGCCTGTGCGCCCGGGCCCGGGCCCTGGGCCCTGGATCCCCTAGCGAGGCCCTCGGGCTGCCCCCAGCTCCAAAGCCCACCGGCAGCCCGCCCCACCGCCCCACCCCTCCCGGCGCCCCCGCGACCTGGGCCCACCCTGCCCCTTCTCTCCACCGGGCCTGGGCTCCGCTCAGGCCGGAAGGGCATTCCCTTCCTTCTCACCGACCACCTCCCCTTCGCCCCTGGGGCCCCGCGCCCGGGCCGAGGTGCCCAGGACGCCAGATGGCCGACCCTCGTGGGCTCCCGGCGCCTTGGGCACTCGGCTCCACCCTGCGTCTCCCGGGAGCAGCCACGGCAAGCGCGGGGCTGTCTCGCTCCGAGAAAGACCGGAGGCGCCGCACACCGGGCCAAGAGAGGCCCCCGCCCCGCCCCCGGCCCCACGCCACACCCCACACCCCACACCCCACACCCCATACCCCACACCAGAAGACTAGACCCATGAAAGAATCCCTGGCAGGCCCCCAGGCCAGACCGGGTGCTGGGCAGGAAAGGGAGCCGAACGGGACTGCTGACACCTCACCGGCAGGTCCTCGGGCTCCCCGGGCTCCTCCGGCAGCTCCAGGGCGCCGCCACCTAGGCCAAAGCCCTGCCCACGCACGCCGGCCCTCCCTCCCGGGACAGGTGCCAGGCCACCGCAGCCTCCTGGGTGGGTGGTGTCTTGTCCGAGTGCGTGTGTGCGCGGGTGTGTGCGTGCGTGTGTGTGTTCCTGTGCGTGTGAGTGGGTGTGTGAGCGTTGCGTGCACCCGTGTCTCCGACCCGGTCCCTGTCCCCATGCCGGTCAGGGTCACCGCGTCTGTCCTGGGAGCTGGGGGTGTGGAGGGTCTGGGGGGGTGGGGGGGACTGCGGGTTGGAGAGTCTGTCTCTGGGGCTCTGCGTTCTGGCCGTCTGTGCAGACATCCCTCAGTCTGTGTCTGTCCCTGTGTCTCCGTGGGTATCCCTGTGTCCGTGTAGGTGAGCCGGCCTATCGTGTCTCTGGTCAGGGCCTGTTGCGGGTGGGTGGCGAGGGGAAGCGCGCGGAGGAAGGGTCACGGGGCGGGGCTGCCGCTTCTGGGCTGGTGTGTGGCATCGCCCGTGTCCTCGTGGCCTCGGGTGGGCTGGGAGCGAGGCGGGGTGCAGAGGAGGGGAGAACCGAACCCGTCCAAGCCGTGCCGAGCCGAGCCGAGCCGAGCCGAGCCGAGCCGAGCCGAGCCGAGCAGAGCTGACTGGAGGAGAGTAGAGGAGAGCAGAGGAGAGCAGAGGAGAGGAGAGCATAAGAGAGCAGAGGAGAGGAGAGGAGAGGAGAGCAGAGGAGAGGAGAGGAGAGGAGGGAAGGCCAGGTGGCCAGCTGGGCCAGGCCTAGGGCGCTGGGTGGGCGCTGGGGGGCGCTGTGCTCACCGCGCGCGGGCCCGAGGACACAGCCCCTTGCCACCTGCAGAGGCACGGGGCGGAGGGGCTGGGGAGTCCCGGGATGGGAGAGTGCCCGGAGGGACTTTGGCGAGGCCCCGGGGCCCGCAGGCGTCTGGGCCCCTGGGCGGGCGGGCGGGCGGGGAGGCAGGCGCCAGGACAAGGACAGGCGGAGGGGTGAGCCGCGGCGCGCGCCGGGGCCCGCGAAGCGCGCAGCAGGCTCTTGGGGCGGCCAGCTGCGGCGGCAGGCGTCTACGGCCATACCACCCTGAACGCGCCCGATCTCGTCTGATCTCGGAAGCTAAGCAGGGTCGGGCCTGGTTAGTACTTGGATGGGAGACCGCCTGGGAATACCGGGTGCTGTAGGCTTTTTCTTTCGCCCCCAAACGCTTGTCTTGTTTGGCCTTCCTCTTTTCTCTCCCCCTTCGGCCTCCCTCCCACTCGCTTGGCCGCCAACGCGGCGGCCTCCCAGCAGTCCCTGAACGCCGCAGCCCCTGAGCCCGGTCACCTCGGGCCCCTGACCCCCCCGACCCCTGGCCACCCCAGCCCCAGCATCGCGGGCCCCTGGCCCCAAAAGGGCGGCCCGCTGCACGGGCGGCCGGCCACAACCCAGCCTTTCCGCCTCCACGCCACGAGGCCCAGCCGCGCCT
This sequence comes from Neogale vison, assembly GCF_020171115.1. NCBI lineage: Eukaryota > Metazoa > Chordata > Mammalia > Carnivora > Mustelidae > Neogale > Neogale vison. The sequence goes on along the minus strand of NW_025334911.1, from coordinate 159,548 downwards.
CAGCCGACCTTGGGGGGCTGCTGGCAGGGAGAGGCAGTGTTGGAGGGGGCTCGGGGGCCAGAGGCAGGGAAAGGGGGACCGGGGTGAGGACCACGGCCATGGACGCGGGGAGGGGGTGGGGGCCGACGGGCTGTGGGAGGAGGGCGGGGAGGGGCGGGCCGGGGCCGGGGTTGTGGGGGACAGGAGGCAGGAGCGGGCCTCGACCCCGGGCTCGGGCAACCTCTCCTCGGGCCTGTGCGCCCGGGCCCGGGCCCTGGGCCCTGGATCCCCTAGCGAGGCCCTCGGGCTGCCCCCAGCTCCAAAGCCCACCGGCAGCCCGCCCCACCGCCCCACCCCTCCCGGCGCCCCCGCGACCTGGGCCCACCCTGCCCCTTCTCTCCACCGGGCCTGGGCTCCGCTCAGGCCGGAAGGGCATTCCCTTCCTTCTCACCGACCACCTCCCCTTCGCCCCTGGGGCCCCGCGCCCGGGCCGAGGTGCCCAGGACGCCAGATGGCCGACCCTCGTGGGCTCCCGGCGCCTTGGGCACTCGGCTCCACCCTGCGTCTCCCGGGAGCAGCCACGGCAAGCGCGGGGCTGTCTCGCTCCGAGAAAGACCGGAGGCGCCGCACACCGGGCCAAGAGAGGCCCCCGCCCCGCCCCCGGCCCCACGCCACACCCCACACCCCACACCCCACACCCCATACCCCACACCAGAAGACTAGACCCATGAAAGAATCCCTGGCAGGCCCCCAGGCCAGACCGGGTGCTGGGCAGGAAAGGGAGCCGAACGGGACTGCTGACACCTCACCGGCAGGTCCTCGGGCTCCCCGGGCTCCTCCGGCAGCTCCAGGGCGCCGCCACCTAGGCCAAAGCCCTGCCCACGCACGCCGGCCCTCCCTCCCGGGACAGGTGCCAGGCCACCGCAGCCTCCTGGGTGGGTGGTGTCTTGTCCGAGTGCGTGTGTGCGCGGGTGTGTGCGTGCGTGTGTGTGTTCCTGTGCGTGTGAGTGGGTGTGTGAGCGTTGCGTGCACCCGTGTCTCCGACCCGGTCCCTGTCCCCATGCCGGTCAGGGTCACCGCGTCTGTCCTGGGAGCTGGGGGTGTGGAGGGTCTGGGGGGGTGGGGGGGACTGCGGGTTGGAGAGTCTGTCTCTGGGGCTCTGCGTTCTGGCCGTCTGTGCAGACATCCCTCAGTCTGTGTCTGTCCCTGTGTCTCCGTGGGTATCCCTGTGTCCGTGTAGGTGAGCCGGCCTATCGTGTCTCTGGTCAGGGCCTGTTGCGGGTGGGTGGCGAGGGGAAGCGCGCGGAGGAAGGGTCACGGGGCGGGGCTGCCGCTTCTGGGCTGGTGTGTGGCATCGCCCGTGTCCTCGTGGCCTCGGGTGGGCTGGGAGCGAGGCGGGGTGCAGAGGAGGGGAGAACCGAACCCGTCCAAGCCGTGCCGAGCCGAGCCGAGCCGAGCCGAGCCGAGCCGAGCAGAGCCGAGCAGAGCTGACTGGAGGAGAGTAGAGGAGAGCAGAGGAGAGCAGAGGAGAGGAGAGCATAAGAGAGCAGAGGAGAGGAGAGGAGAGGAGAGCAGAGGAGAGGAGAGGAGAGGAGGGAAGGCCAGGTGGCCAGCTGGGCCAGGCCTAGGGCGCTGGGTGGGCGCTGGGGGGCGCTGTGCTCACCGCGCGCGGGCCCGAGGACACAGCCCCTTGCCACCTGCAGAGGCACGGGGCGGAGGGGCTGGGGAGTCCCGGGATGGGAGAGTGCCCGGAGGGACTTTGGCGAGGCCCCGGGGCCCGCAGGCGTCTGGGCCCCTGGGCGGGCGGGCGGGCGGGGAGGCAGGCGCCAGGACAAGGACAGGCGGAGGGGTGAGCCGCGGCGCGCGCCGGGGCCCGCGAAGCGCGCAGCAGGCTCTTGGGGCGGCCAGCTGCGGCGGCAGGCGTCTACGGCCATACCACCCTGAACGCGCCCGATCTCGTCTGATCTCGGAAGCTAAGCAGGGTCGGGCCTGGTTAGTACTTGGATGGGAGACCGCCTGGGAATACCGGGTGCTGTAGGCTTTTTCTTTCGCCCCCAAACGCTTGTCTTGTTTGGCCTTCCTCTTTTCTCTCCCCCTTCGGCCTCCCTCCCACTCGCTTGGCCGCCAACGCGGCGGCCTCCCAGCAGTCCCTGAACGCCGCAGCCCCTGAGCCCGGTCACCTCGGGCCCCTGACCCCCCCGACCCCTGGCCACCCCAGCCCCAGCATCGCGGGCCCCTGGCCCCAAAAGGGCGGCCCGCTGCACGGGCGGCCGGCCACAACCCAGCCTTTCCGCCTCCACGCCACGAGGCCCAGCCGCGCCTCAGCCGACCTTGGGGGGCTGCTGGCAGGGAGAGGCAGTGTTGGAGGGGGCTCGGGGGCCAGAGGCAGGGAAAGGGGGACCGGGGTGAGGACCACGGCCATGGACGCGGGGAGGGGGTGGGGGCCGACGGGCTGTGGGAGGAGGGCGGGGAGGGGCGGGCCGGGGCCGGGGTTGTGGGGGACAGGAGGCAGGAGCGGGCCTCGACCCCGGGCTCGGGCAACCTCTCCTCGGGCCTGTGCGCCCGGGCCCGGGCCCTGGGCCCTGGATCCCCTAGCGAGGCCCTCGGGCTGCCCCCAGCTCCAAAGCCCACCGGCAGCCCGCCCCACCGCCCCACCCCTCCCGGCGCCCCCGCGACCTGGGCCCACCCTGCCCCTTCTCTCCACCGGGCCTGGGCTCCGCTCAGGCCGGAAGGGCATTCCCTTCCTTCTCACCGACCACCTCCCCTTCGCCCCTGGGGCCCCGCGCCCGGGCCGAGGTGCCCAGGACGCCAGATGGCCGACCCTCGTGGGCTCCCGGCGCCTTGGGCACTCGGCTCCACCCTGCGTCTCCCGGGAGCAGCCACGGCAAGCGCGGGGCTGTCTCGCTCCGAGAAAGACCGGAGGCGCCGCACACCGGGCCAAGAGAGGCCCCCGCCCCGCCCCCGGCCCCACGCCACACCCCACACCCCACACCCCACACCCCATACCCCACACCAGAAGACTAGACCCATGAAAGAATCCCTGGCAGGCCCCCAGGCCAGACCGGGTGCTGGGCAGGAAAGGGAGCCGAACGGGACTGCTGACACCTCACCGGCAGGTCCTCGGGCTCCCCGGGCTCCTCCGGCAGCTCCAGGGCGCCGCCACCTAGGCCAAAGCCCTGCCCACGCACGCCGGCCCTCCCTCCCGGGACAGGTGCCAGGCCACCGCAGCCTCCTGGGTGGGTGGTGTCTTGTCCGAGTGCGTGTGTGCGCGGGTGTGTGCGTGCGTGTGTGTGTTCCTGTGCGTGTGAGTGGGTGTGTGAGCGTTGCGTGCACCCGTGTCTCCGACCCGGTCCCTGTCCCCATGCCGGTCAGGGTCACCGCGTCTGTCCTGGGAGCTGGGGGTGTGGAGGGTCTGGGGGGGTGGGGGGGACTGCGGGTTGGAGAGTCTGTCTCTGGGGCTCTGCGTTCTGGCCGTCTGTGCAGACATCCCTCAGTCTGTGTCTGTCCCTGTGTCTCCGTGGGTATCCCTGTGTCCGTGTAGGTGAGCCGGCCTATCGTGTCTCTGGTCAGGGCCTGTTGCGGGTGGGTGGCGAGGGGAAGCGCGCGGAGGAAGGGTCACGGGGCGGGGCTGCCGCTTCTGGGCTGGTGTGTGGCATCGCCCGTGTCCTCGTGGCCTCGGGTGGGCTGGGAGCGAGGCGGGGTGCAGAGGAGGGGAGAACCGAACCCGTCCAAGCCGTGCCGAGCCGAGCCGAGCCGAGCCGAGCCGAGCCGAGCCGAGCCGAGCAGAGCTGACTGGAGGAGAGTAGAGGAGAGCAGAGGAGAGCAGAGGAGAGGAGAGCATAAGAGAGCAGAGGAGAGGAGAGGAGAGGAGAGCAGAGGAGAGGAGAGGAGAGGAGGGAAGGCCAGGTGGCCAGCTGGGCCAGGCCTAGGGCGCTGGGTGGGCGCTGGGGGGCGCTGTGCTCACCGCGCGCGGGCCCGAGGACACAGCCCCTTGCCACCTGCAGAGGCACGGGGCGGAGGGGCTGGGGAGTCCCGGGATGGGAGAGTGCCCGGAGGGACTTTGGCGAGGCCCCGGGGCCCGCAGGCGTCTGGGCCCCTGGGCGGGCGGGCGGGCGGGGAGGCAGGCGCCAGGACAAGGACAGGCGGAGGGGTGAGCCGCGGCGCGCGCCGGGGCCCGCGAAGCGCGCAGCAGGCTCTTGGGGCGGCCAGCTGCGGCGGCAGGCGTCTACGGCCATACCACCCTGAACGCGCCCGATCTCGTCTGATCTCGGAAGCTAAGCAGGGTCGGGCCTGGTTAGTACTTGGATGGGAGACCGCCTGGGAATACCGGGTGCTGTAGGCTTTTTCTTTCGCCCCCAAACGCTTGTCTTGTTTGGCCTTCCTCTTTTCTCTCCCCCTTCGGCCTCCCTCCCACTCGCTTGGCCGCCAACGCGGCGGCCTCCCAGCAGTCCCTGAACGCCGCAGCCCCTGAGCCCGGTCACCTCGGGCCCCTGACCCCCCCGACCCCTGGCCACCCCAGCCCCAGCATCGCGGGCCCCTGGCCCCAAAAGGGCGGCCCGCTGCACGGGCGGCCGGCCACAACCCAGCCTTTCCGCCTCCACGCCACGAGGCCCAGCCGCGCCTCAGCCGACCTTGGGGGGCTGCTGGCAGGGAGAGGCAGTGTTGGAGGGGGCTCGGGGGCCAGAGGCAGGGAAAGGGGGACCGGGGTGAGGACCACGGCCATGGACGCGGGGAGGGGGTGGGGGCCGACGGGCTGTGGGAGGAGGGCGGGGAGGGGCGGGCCGGGGCCGGGGTTGTGGGGGACAGGAGGCAGGAGCGGGCCTCGACCCCGGGCTCGGGCAACCTCTCCTCGGGCCTGTGCGCCCGGGCCCGGGCCCTGGGCCCTGGATCCCCTAGCGAGGCCCTCGGGCTGCCCCCAGCTCCAAAGCCCACCGGCAGCCCGCCCCACCGCCCCACCCCTCCCGGCGCCCCCGCGACCTGGGCCCACCCTGCCCCTTCTCTCCACCGGGCCTGGGCTCCGCTCAGGCCGGAAGGGCATTCCCTTCCTTCTCACCGACCACCTCCCCTTCGCCCCTGGGGCCCCGCGCCCGGGCCGAGGTGCCCAGGACGCCAGATGGCCGACCCTCGTGGGCTCCCGGCGCCTTGGGCACTCGGCTCCACCCTGCGTCTCCCGGGAGCAGCCACGGCAAGCGCGGGGCTGTCTCGCTCCGAGAAAGACCGGAGGCGCCGCACACCGGGCCAAGAGAGGCCCCCGCCCCGCCCCCGGCCCCACGCCACACCCCACACCCCACACCCCACACCCCATACCCCACACCAGAAGACTAGACCCATGAAAGAATCCCTGGCAGGCCCCCAGGCCAGACCGGGTGCTGGGCAGGAAAGGGAGCCGAACGGGACTGCTGACACCTCACCGGCAGGTCCTCGGGCTCCCCGGGCTCCTCCGGCAGCTCCAGGGCGCCGCCACCTAGGCCAAAGCCCTGCCCACGCACGCCGGCCCTCCCTCCCGGGACAGGTGCCAGGCCACCGCAGCCTCCTGGGTGGGTGGTGTCTTGTCCGAGTGCGTGTGTGCGCGGGTGTGTGCGTGCGTGTGTGTGTTCCTGTGCGTGTGAGTGGGTGTGTGAGCGTTGCGTGCACCCGTGTCTCCGACCCGGTCCCTGTCCCCATGCCGGTCAGGGTCACCGCGTCTGTCCTGGGAGCTGGGGGTGTGGAGGGTCTGGGGGGGTGGGGGGGACTGCGGGTTGGAGAGTCTGTCTCTGGGGCTCTGCGTTCTGGCCGTCTGTGCAGACATCCCTCAGTCTGTGTCTGTCCCTGTGTCTCCGTGGGTATCCCTGTGTCCGTGTAGGTGAGCCGGCCTATCGTGTCTCTGGTCAGGGCCTGTTGCGGGTGGGTGGCGAGGGGAAGCGCGCGGAGGAAGGGTCACGGGGCGGGGCTGCCGCTTCTGGGCTGGTGTGTGGCATCGCCCGTGTCCTCGTGGCCTCGGGTGGGCTGGGAGCGAGGCGGGGTGCAGAGGAGGGGAGAACCGAACCCGTCCAAGCCGTGCCGAGCCGAGCCGAGCCGAGCCGAGCCGAGCCGAGCCGAGCCGAGCAGAGCTGACTGGAGGAGAGTAGAGGAGAGCAGAGGAGAGCAGAGGAGAGGAGAGCATAAGAGAGCAGAGGAGAGGAGAGGAGAGGAGAGCAGAGGAGAGGAGAGGAGAGGAGGGAAGGCCAGGTGGCCAGCTGGGCCAGGCCTAGGGCGCTGGGTGGGCGCTGGGGGGCGCTGTGCTCACCGCGCGCGGGCCCGAGGACACAGCCCCTTGCCACCTGCAGAGGCACGGGGCGGAGGGGCTGGGGAGTCCCGGGATGGGAGAGTGCCCGGAGGGACTTTGGCGAGGCCCCGGGGCCCGCAGGCGTCTGGGCCCCTGGGCGGGCGGGCGGGCGGGGAGGCAGGCGCCAGGACAAGGACAGGCGGAGGGGTGAGCCGCGGCGCGCGCCGGGGCCCGCGAAGCGCGCAGCAGGCTCTTGGGGCGGCCAGCTGCGGCGGCAGGCGTCTACGGCCATACCACCCTGAACGCGCCCGATCTCGTCTGATCTCGGAAGCTAAGCAGGGTCGGGCCTGGTTAGTACTTGGATGGGAGACCGCCTGGGAATACCGGGTGCTGTAGGCTTTTTCTTTCGCCCCCAAACGCTTGTCTTGTTTGGCCTTCCTCTTTTCTCTCCCCCTTCGGCCTCCCTCCCACTCGCTTGGCCGCCAACGCGGCGGCCTCCCAGCAGTCCCTGAACGCCGCAGCCCCTGAGCCCGGTCACCTCGGGCCCCTGACCCCCCCGACCCCTGGCCACCCCAGCCCCAGCATCGCGGGCCCCTGGCCCCAAAAGGGCGGCCCGCTGCACGGGCGGCCGGCCACAACCCAGCCTTTCCGCCTCCACGCCACGAGGCCCAGCCGCGCCTCAGCCGACCTTGGGGGGCTGCTGGCAGGGAGAGGCAGTGTTGGAGGGGGCTCGGGGGCCAGAGGCAGGGAAAGGGGGACCGGGGTGAGGACCACGGCCATGGACGCGGGGAGGGGGTGGGGGCCGACGGGCTGTGGGAGGAGGGCGGGGAGGGGCGGGCCGGGGCCGGGGTTGTGGGGGACAGGAGGCAGGAGCGGGCCTCGACCCCGGGCTCGGGCAACCTCTCCTCGGGCCTGTGCGCCCGGGCCCGGGCCCTGGGCCCTGGATCCCCTAGCGAGGCCCTCGGGCTGCCCCCAGCTCCAAAGCCCACCGGCAGCCCGCCCCACCGCCCCACCCCTCCCGGCGCCCCCGCGACCTGGGCCCACCCTGCCCCTTCTCTCCACCGGGCCTGGGCTCCGCTCAGGCCGGAAGGGCATTCCCTTCCTTCTCACCGACCACCTCCCCTTCGCCCCTGGGGCCCCGCGCCCGGGCCGAGGTGCCCAGGACGCCAGATGGCCGACCCTCGTGGGCTCCCGGCGCCTTGGGCACTCGGCTCCACCCTGCGTCTCCCGGGAGCAGCCACGGCAAGCGCGGGGCTGTCTCGCTCCGAGAAAGACCGGAGGCGCCGCACACCGGGCCAAGAGAGGCCCCCGCCCCGCCCCCGGCCCCACGCCACACCCCACACCCCACACCCCACACCCCATACCCCACACCAGAAGACTAGACCCATGAAAGAATCCCTGGCAGGCCCCCAGGCCAGACCGGGTGCTGGGCAGGAAAGGGAGCCGAACGGGACTGCTGACACCTCACCGGCAGGTCCTCGGGCTCCCCGGGCTCCTCCGGCAGCTCCAGGGCGCCGCCACCTAGGCCAAAGCCCTGCCCACGCACGCCGGCCCTCCCTCCCGGGACAGGTGCCAGGCCACCGCAGCCTCCTGGGTGGGTGGTGTCTTGTCCGAGTGCGTGTGTGCGCGGGTGTGTGCGTGCGTGTGTGTGTTCCTGTGCGTGTGAGTGGGTGTGTGAGCGTTGCGTGCACCCGTGTCTCCGACCCGGTCCCTGTCCCCATGCCGGTCAGGGTCACCGCGTCTGTCCTGGGAGCTGGGGGTGTGGAGGGTCTGGGGGGGTGGGGGGGACTGCGGGTTGGAGAGTCTGTCTCTGGGGCTCTGCGTTCTGGCCGTCTGTGCAGACATCCCTCAGTCTGTGTCTGTCCCTGTGTCTCCGTGGGTATCCCTGTGTCCGTGTAGGTGAGCCGGCCTATCGTGTCTCTGGTCAGGGCCTGTTGCGGGTGGGTGGCGAGGGGAAGCGCGCGGAGGAAGGGTCACGGGGCGGGGCTGCCGCTTCTGGGCTGGTGTGTGGCATCGCCCGTGTCCTCGTGGCCTCGGGTGGGCTGGGAGCGAGGCGGGGTGCAGAGGAGGGGAGAACCGAACCCGTCCAAGCCGTGCCGAGCCGAGCCGAGCCGAGCCGAGCCGAGCCGAGCCGAGCCGAGCAGAGCTGACTGGAGGAGAGTAGAGGAGAGCAGAGGAGAGCAGAGGAGAGGAGAGCATAAGAGAGCAGAGGAGAGGAGAGGAGAGGAGAGCAGAGGAGAGGAGAGGAGAGGAGGGAAGGCCAGGTGGCCAGCTGGGCCAGGCCTAGGGCGCTGGGTGGGCGCTGGGGGGCGCTGTGCTCACCGCGCGCGGGCCCGAGGACACAGCCCCTTGCCACCTGCAGAGGCACGGGGCGGAGGGGCTGGGGAGTCCCGGGATGGGAGAGTGCCCGGAGGGACTTTGGCGAGGCCCCGGGGCCCGCAGGCGTCTGGGCCCCTGGGCGGGCGGGCGGGCGGGGAGGCAGGCGCCAGGACAAGGACAGGCGGAGGGGTGAGCCGCGGCGCGCGCCGGGGCCCGCGAAGCGCGCAGCAGGCTCTTGGGGCGGCCAGCTGCGGCGGCAGGCGTCTACGGCCATACCACCCTGAACGCGCCCGATCTCGTCTGATCTCGGAAGCTAAGCAGGGTCGGGCCTGGTTAGTACTTGGATGGGAGACCGCCTGGGAATACCGGGTGCTGTAGGCTTTTTCTTTCGCCCCCAAACGCTTGTCTTGTTTGGCCTTCCTCTTTTCTCTCCCCCTTCGGCCTCCCTCCCACTCGCTTGGCCGCCAACGCGGCGGCCTCCCAGCAGTCCCTGAACGCCGCAGCCCCTGAGCCCGGTCACCTCGGGCCCCTGACCCCCCCGACCCCTGGCCACCCCAGCCCCAGCATCGCGGGCCCCTGGCCCCAAAAGGGCGGCCCGCTGCACGGGCGGCCGGCCACAACCCAGCCTTTCCGCCTCCACGCCACGAGGCCCAGCCGCGCCTCAGCCGACCTTGGGGGGCTGCTGGCAGGGAGAGGCAGTGTTGGAGGGGGCTCGGGGGCCAGAGGCAGGGAAAGGGGGACCGGGGTGAGGACCACGGCCATGGACGCGGGGAGGGGGTGGGGGCCGACGGGCTGTGGGAGGAGGGCGGGGAGGGGCGGGCCGGGGCCGGGGTTGTGGGGGACAGGAGGCAGGAGCGGGCCTCGACCCCGGGCTCGGGCAACCTCTCCTCGGGCCTGTGCGCCCGGGCCCGGGCCCTGGGCCCTGGATCCCCTAGCGAGGCCCTCGGGCTGCCCCCAGCTCCAAAGCCCACCGGCAGCCCGCCCCACCGCCCCACCCCTCCCGGCGCCCCCGCGACCTGGGCCCACCCTGCCCCTTCTCTCCACCGGGCCTGGGCTCCGCTCAGGCCGGAAGGGCATTCCCTTCCTTCTCACCGACCACCTCCCCTTCGCCCCTGGGGCCCCGCGCCCGGGCCGAGGTGCCCAGGACGCCAGATGGCCGACCCTCGTGGGCTCCCGGCGCCTTGGGCACTCGGCTCCACCCTGCGTCTCCCGGGAGCAGCCACGGCAAGCGCGGGGCTGTCTCGCTCCGAGAAAGACCGGAGGCGCCGCACACCGGGCCAAGAGAGGCCCCCGCCCCGCCCCCGGCCCCACGCCACACCCCACACCCCACACCCCACACCCCATACCCCACACCAGAAGACTAGACCCATGAAAGAATCCCTGGCAGGCCCCCAGGCCAGACCGGGTGCTGGGCAGGAAAGGGAGCCGAACGGGACTGCTGACACCTCACCGGCAGGTCCTCGGGCTCCCCGGGCTCCTCCGGCAGCTCCAGGGCGCCGCCACCTAGGCCAAAGCCCTGCCCACGCACGCCGGCCCTCCCTCCCGGGACAGGTGCCAGGCCACCGCAGCCTCCTGGGTGGGTGGTGTCTTGTCCGAGTGCGTGTGTGCGCGGGTGTGTGCGTGCGTGTGTGTGTTCCTGTGCGTGTGAGTGGGTGTGTGAGCGTTGCGTGCACCCGTGTCTCCGACCCGGTCCCTGTCCCCATGCCGGTCAGGGTCACCGCGTCTGTCCTGGGAGCTGGGGGTGTGGAGGGTCTGGGGGGGTGGGGGGGACTGCGGGTTGGAGAGTCTGTCTCTGGGGCTCTGCGTTCTGGCCGTCTGTGCAGACATCCCTCAGTCTGTGTCTGTCCCTGTGTCTCCGTGGGTATCCCTGTGTCCGTGTAGGTGAGCCGGCCTATCGTGTCTCTGGTCAGGGCCTGTTGCGGGTGGGTGGCGAGGGGAAGCGCGCGGAGGAAGGGTCACGGGGCGGGGCTGCCGCTTCTGGGCTGGTGTGTGGCATCGCCCGTGTCCTCGTGGCCTCGGGTGGGCTGGGAGCGAGGCGGGGTGCAGAGGAGGGGAGAACCGAACCCGTCCAAGCCGTGCCGAGCCGAGCCGAGCCGAGCCGAGCCGAGCCGAGCCGAGCCGAGCAGAGCTGACTGGAGGAGAGTAGAGGAGAGCAGAGGAGAGCAGAGGAGAGGAGAGCATAAGAGAGCAGAGGAGAGGAGAGGAGAGGAGAGCAGAGGAGAGGAGAGGAGAGGAGGGAAGGCCAGGTGGCCAGCTGGGCCAGGCCTAGGGCGCTGGGTGGGCGCTGGGGGGCGCTGTGCTCACCGCGCGCGGGCCCGAGGACACAGCCCCTTGCCACCTGCAGAGGCACGGGGCGGAGGGGCTGGGGAGTCCCGGGATGGGAGAGTGCCCGGAGGGACTTTGGCGAGGCCCCGGGGCCCGCAGGCGTCTGGGCCCCTGGGCGGGCGGGCGGGCGGGGAGGCAGGCGCCAGGACAAGGACAGGCGGAGGGGTGAGCCGCGGCGCGCGCCGGGGCCCGCGAAGCGCGCAGCAGGCTCTTGGGGCGGCCAGCTGCGGCGGCAGGCGTCTACGGCCATACCACCCTGAACGCGCCCGATCTCGTCTGATCTCGGAAGCTAAGCAGGGTCGGGCCTGGTTAGTACTTGGATGGGAGACCGCCTGGGAATACCGGGTGCTGTAGGCTTTTTCTTTCGCCCCCAAACGCTTGTCTTGTTTGGCCTTCCTCTTTTCTCTCCCCCTTCGGCCTCCCTCCCACTCGCTTGGCCGCCAACGCGGCGGCCTCCCAGCAGTCCCTGAACGCCGCAGCCCCTGAGCCCGGTCACCTCGGGCCCCTGACCCCCCCGACCCCTGGCCACCCCAGCCCCAGCATCGCGGGCCCCTGGCCCCAAAAGGGCGGCCCGCTGCACGGGCGGCCGGCCACAACCCAGCCTTTCCGCCTCCACGCCACGAGGCCCAGCCGCGCCTCAGCCGACCTTGGGGGGCTGCTGGCAGGGAGAGGCAGTGTTGGAGGGGGCTCGGGGGCCAGAGGCAGGGAAAGGGGGACCGGGGTGAGGACCACGGCCATGGACGCGGGGAGGGGGTGGGGGCCGACGGGCTGTGGGAGGAGGGCGGGGAGGGGCGGGCCGGGGCCGGGGTTGTGGGGGACAGGAGGCAGGAGCGGGCCTCGACCCCGGGCTCGGGCAACCTCTCCTCGGGCCTGTGCGCCCGGGCCCGGGCCCTGGGCCCTGGATCCCCTAGCGAGGCCCTCGGGCTGCCCCCAGCTCCAAAGCCCACCGGCAGCCCGCCCCACCGCCCCACCCCTCCCGGCGCCCCCGCGACCTGGGCCCACCCTGCCCCTTCTCTCCACCGGGCCTGGGCTCCGCTCAGGCCGGAAGGGCATTCCCTTCCTTCTCACCGACCACCTCCCCTTCGCCCCTGGGGCCCCGCGCCCGGGCCGAGGTGCCCAGGACGCCAGATGGCCGACCCTCGTGGGCTCCCGGCGCCTTGGGCACTCGGCTCCACCCTGCGTCTCCCGGGAGCAGCCACGGCAAGCGCGGGGCTGTCTCGCTCCGAGAAAGACCGGAGGCGCCGCACACCGGGCCAAGAGAGGCCCCCGCCCCGCCCCCGGCCCCACGCCACACCCCACACCCCACACCCCACACCCCATACCCCACACCAGAAGACTAGACCCATGAAAGAATCCCTGGCAGGCCCCCAGGCCAGACCGGGTGCTGGGCAGGAAAGGGAGCCGAACGGGACTGCTGACACCTCACCGGCAGGTCCTCGGGCTCCCCGGGCTCCTCCGGCAGCTCCAGGGCGCCGCCACCTAGGCCAAAGCCCTGCCCACGCACGCCGGCCCTCCCTCCCGGGACAGGTGCCAGGCCACCGCAGCCTCCTGTGGGTGGGTGGTGTCTTGTCCGAGTGCGTGTGTGCGCGGGTGTGTGCGTGCGTGTGTGTGTTCCTGTGCGTGTGAGTGGGTGTGTGAGCGTTGCGTGCACCCGTGTCTCCGACCCGGTCCCTGTCCCCATGCCGGTCAGGGTCACCGCGTCTGTCCTGGGAGCTGGGGGTGTGGAGGGTCTGGGGGGGTGGGGGGGACTGCGGGTTGGAGAGTCTGTCTCTGGGGCTCTGCGTTCTGGCCGTCTGTGCAGACATCCCTCAGTCTGTGTCTGTCCCTGTGTCTCCGTGGGTATCCCTGTGTCCGTGTAGGTGAGCCGGCCTATCGTGTCTCTGGTCAGGGCCTGTTGCGGGTGGGTGGCGAGGGGAAGCGCGCGGAGGAAGGGTCACGGGGCGGGGCTGCCGCTTCTGGGCTGGTGTGTGGCATCGCCCGTGTCCTCGTGGCCTCGGGTGGGCTGGGAGCGAGGCGGGGTGCAGAGGAGGGGAGAACCGAACCCGTCCAAGCCGTGCCGAGCCGAGCCGAGCCGAGCCGAGCCGAGCCGAGCCGAGCCGAGCAGAGCTGACTGGAGGAGAGTAGAGGAGAGCAGAGGAGAGCAGAGGAGAGGAGAGCATAAGAGAGCAGAGGAGAGGAGAGGAGAGGAGAGCAGAGGAGAGGAGAGGAGAGGAGGGAAGGCCAGGTGGCCAGCTGGGCCAGGCCTAGGGCGCTGGGTGGGCGCTGGGGGGCGCTGTGCTCACCGCGCGCGGGCCCGAGGACACAGCCCCTTGCCACCTGCAGAGGCACGGGGCGGAGGGGCTGGGGAGTCCCGGGATGGGAGAGTGCCCGGAGGGACTTTGGCGAGGCCCCGGGGCCCGCAGGCGTCTGGGCCCCTGGGCGGGCGGGCGGGCGGGGAGGCAGGCGCCAGGACAAGGACAGGCGGAGGGGTGAGCCGCGGCGCGCGCCGGGGCCCGCGAAGCGCGCAGCAGGCTCTTGGGGCGGCCAGCTGCGGCGGCAGGCGTCTACGGCCATACCACCCTGAACGCGCCCGATCTCGTCTGATCTCGGAAGCTAAGCAGGGTCGGGCCTGGTTAGTACTTGGATGGGAGACCGCCTGGGAATACCGGGTGCTGTAGGCTTTTTCTTTCGCCCCCAAACGCTTGTCTTGTTTGGCCTTCCTCTTTTCTCTCCCCCTTCGGCCTCCCTCCCACTCGCTTGGCCGCCAACGCGGCGGCCTCCCAGCAGTCCCTGAACGCCGCAGCCCCTGAGCCCGGTCACCTCGGGCCCCTGACCCCCCCGACCCCTGGCCACCCCAGCCCCAGCATCGCGGGCCCCTGGCCCCAAAAGGGCGGCCCGCTGCACGGGCGGCCGGCCACAACCCAGCCTTTCCGCCTCCACGCCACGAGGCCCAGCCGCGCCTCAGCCGACCTTGGGGGGCTGCTGGCAGGGAGAGGCAGTGTTGGAGGGGGCTCGGGGGCCAGAGGCAGGGAAAGGGGGACCGGGGTGAGGACCACGGCCATGGACGCGGGGAGGGGGTGGGGGCCGACGGGCTGTGGGAGGAGGGCGGGGAGGGGCGGGCCGGGGCCGGGGTTGTGGGGGACAGGAGGCAGGAGCGGGCCTCGACCCCGGGCTCGGGCAACCTCTCCTCGGGCCTGTGCGCCCGGGCCCGGGCCCTGGGCCCTGGATCCCCTAGCGAGGCCCTCGGGCTGCCCCCAGCTCCAAAGCCCACCGGCAGCCCGCCCCACCGCCCCACCCCTCCCGGCGCCCCCGCGACCTGGGCCCACCCTGCCCCTTCTCTCCACCGGGCCTGGGCTCCGCTCAGGCCGGAAGGGCATTCCCTTCCTTCTCACCGACCACCTCCCCTTCGCCCCTGGGGCCCCGCGCCCGGGCCGAGGTGCCCAGGACGCCAGATGGCCGACCCTCGTGGGCTCCCGGCGCCTTGGGCACTCGGCTCCACCCTGCGTCTCCCGGGAGCAGCCACGGCAAGCGCGGGGCTGTCTCGCTCCGAGAAAGACCGGAGGCGCCGCACACCGGGCCAAGAGAGGCCCCCGCCCCGCCCCCGGCCCCACGCCACACCCCACACCCCACACCCCACACCCCATACCCCACACCAGAAGACTAGACCCATGAAAGAATCCCTGGCAGGCCCCCAGGCCAGACCGGGTGCTGGGCAGGAAAGGGAGCCGAACGGGACTGCTGACACCTCACCGGCAGGTCCTCGGGCTCCCCGGGCTCCTCCGGCAGCTCCAGGGCGCCGCCACCTAGGCCAAAGCCCTGCCCACGCACGCCGGCCCTCCCTCCCGGGACAGGTGCCAGGCCACCGCAGCCTCCTGGGTGGGTGGTGTCTTGTCCGAGTGCGTGTGTGCGCGGGTGTGTGCGTGCGTGTGTGTGTTCCTGTGCGTGTGAGTGGGTGTGTGAGCGTTGCGTGCACCCGTGTCTCCGACCCGGTCCCTGTCCCCATGCCGGTCAGGGTCACCGCGTCTGTCCTGGGAGCTGGGGGTGTGGAGGGTCTGGGGGGGTGGGGGGGACTGCGGGTTGGAGAGTCTGTCTCTGGGGCTCTGCGTTCTGGCCGTCTGTGCAGACATCCCTCAGTCTGTGTCTGTCCCTGTGTCTCCGTGGGTATCCCTGTGTCCGTGTAGGTGAGCCGGCCTATCGTGTCTCTGGTCAGGGCCTGTTGCGGGTGGGTGGCGAGGGGAAGCGCGCGGAGGAAGGGTCACGGGGCGGGGCTGCCGCTTCTGGGCTGGTGTGTGGCATCGCCCGTGTCCTCGTGGCCTCGGGTGGGCTGGGAGCGAGGCGGGGTGCAGAGGAGGGGAGAACCGAACCCGTCCAAGCCGTGCCGAGCCGAGCCGAGCCGAGCCGAGCCGAGCCGAGCCGAGCCGAGCAGAGCTGACTGGAGGAGAGTAGAGGAGAGCAGAGGAGAGCAGAGGAGAGGAGAGCATAAGAGAGCAGAGGAGAGGAGAGGAGAGGAGAGCAGAGGAGAGGAGAGGAGAGGAGGGAAGGCCAGGTGGCCAGCTGGGCCAGGCCTAGGGCGCTGGGTGGGCGCTGGGGGGCGCTGTGCTCACCGCGCGCGGGCCCGAGGACACAGCCCCTTGCCACCTGCAGAGGCACGGGGCGGAGGGGCTGGGGAGTCCCGGGATGGGAGAGTGCCCGGAGGGACTTTGGCGAGGCCCCGGGGCCCGCAGGCGTCTGGGCCCCTGGGCGGGCGGGCGGGCGGGGAGGCAGGCGCCAGGACAAGGACAGGCGGAGGGGTGAGCCGCGGCGCGCGCCGGGGCCCGCGAAGCGCGCAGCAGGCTCTTGGGGCGGCCAGCTGCGGCGGCAGGCGTCTACGGCCATACCACCCTGAACGCGCCCGATCTCGTCTGATCTCGGAAGCTAAGCAGGGTCGGGCCTGGTTAGTACTTGGATGGGAGACCGCCTGGGAATACCGGGTGCTGTAGGCTTTTTCTTTCGCCCCCAAACGCTTGTCTTGTTTGGCCTTCCTCTTTTCTCTCCCCCTTCGGCCTCCCTCCCACTCGCTTGGCCGCCAACGCGGCGGCCTCCCAGCAGTCCCTGAACGCCGCAGCCCCTGAGCCCGGTCACCTCGGGCCCCTGACCCCCCCGACCCCTGGCCACCCCAGCCCCAGCATCGCGGGCCCCTGGCCCCAAAAGGGCGGCCCGCTGCACGGGCGGCCGGCCACAACCCAGCCTTTCCGCCTCCACGCCACGAGGCCCAGCCGCGCCTCAGCCGACCTTGGGGGGCTGCTGGCAGGGAGAGGCAGTGTTGGAGGGGGCTCGGGGGCCAGAGGCAGGGAAAGGGGGACCGGGGTGAGGACCACGGCCATGGACGCGGGGAGGGGGTGGGGGCCGACGGGCTGTGGGAGGAGGGCGGGGAGGGGCGGGCCGGGGCCGGGGTTGTGGGGGACAGGAGGCAGGAGCGGGCCTCGACCCCGGGCTCGGGCAACCTCTCCTCGGGCCTGTGCGCCCGGGCCCGGGCCCTGGGCCCTGGATCCCCTAGCGAGGCCCTCGGGCTGCCCCCAGCTCCAAAGCCCACCGGCAGCCCGCCCCACCGCCCCACCCCTCCCGGCGCCCCCGCGACCTGGGCCCACCCTGCCCCTTCTCTCCACCGGGCCTGGGCTCCGCTCAGGCCGGAAGGGCATTCCCTTCCTTCTCACCGACCACCTCCCCTTCGCCCCTGGGGCCCCGCGCCCGGGCCGAGGTGCCCAGGACGCCAGATGGCCGACCCTCGTGGGCTCCCGGCGCCTTGGGCACTCGGCTCCACCCTGCGTCTCCCGGGAGCAGCCACGGCAAGCGCGGGGCTGTCTCGCTCCGAGAAAGACCGGAGGCGCCGCACACCGGGCCAAGAGAGGCCCCCGCCCCGCCCCCGGCCCCACGCCACACCCCACACCCCACACCCCACACCCCATACCCCACACCAGAAGACTAGACCCATGAAAGAATCCCTGGCAGGCCCCCAGGCCAGACCGGGTGCTGGGCAGGAAAGGGAGCCGAACGGGACTGCTGACACCTCACCGGCAGGTCCTCGGGCTCCCCGGGCTCCTCCGGCAGCTCCAGGGCGCCGCCACCTAGGCCAAAGCCCTGCCCACGCACGCCGGCCCTCCCTCCCGGGACAGGTGCCAGGCCACCGCAGCCTCCTGGGTGGGTGGTGTCTTGTCCGAGTGCGTGTGTGCGCGGGTGTGTGCGTGCGTGTGTGTGTTCCTGTGCGTGTGAGTGGGTGTGTGAGCGTTGCGTGCACCCGTGTCTCCGACCCGGTCCCTGTCCCCATGCCGGTCAGGGTCACCGCGTCTGTCCTGGGAGCTGGGGGTGTGGAGGGTCTGGGGGGGTGGGGGGGACTGCGGGTTGGAGAGTCTGTCTCTGGGGCTCTGCGTTCTGGCCGTCTGTGCAGACATCCCTCAGTCTGTGTCTGTCCCTGTGTCTCCGTGGGTATCCCTGTGTCCGTGTAGGTGAGCCGGCCTATCGTGTCTCTGGTCAGGGCCTGTTGCGGGTGGGTGGCGAGGGGAAGCGCGCGGAGGAAGGGTCACGGGGCGGGGCTGCCGCTTCTGGGCTGGTGTGTGGCATCGCCCGTGTCCTCGTGGCCTCGGGTGGGCTGGGAGCGAGGCGGGGTGCAGAGGAGGGGAGAACCGAACCCGTCCAAGCCGTGCCGAGCCGAGCCGAGCCGAGCCGAGCCGAGCCGAGCCGAGCCGAGCAGAGCTGACTGGAGGAGAGTAGAGGAGAGCAGAGGAGAGCAGAGGAGAGGAGAGCATAAGAGAGCAGAGGAGAGGAGAGGAGAGGAGAGCAGAGGAGAGGAGAGGAGAGGAGGGAAGGCCAGGTGGCCAGCTGGGCCAGGCCTAGGGCGCTGGGTGGGCGCTGGGGGGCGCTGTGCTCACCGCGCGCGGGCCCGAGGACACAGCCCCTTGCCACCTGCAGAGGCACGGGGCGGAGGGGCTGGGGAGTCCCGGGATGGGAGAGTGCCCGGAGGGACTTTGGCGAGGCCCCGGGGCCCGCAGGCGTCTGGGCCCCTGGGCGGGCGGGCGGGCGGGGAGGCAGGCGCCAGGACAAGGACAGGCGGAGGGGTGAGCCGCGGCGCGCGCCGGGGCCCGCGAAGCGCGCAGCAGGCTCTTGGGGCGGCCAGCTGCGGCGGCAGGCGTCTACGGCCATACCACCCTGAACGCGCCCGATCTCGTCTGATCTCGGAAGCTAAGCAGGGTCGGGCCTGGTTAGTACTTGGATGGGAGACCGCCTGGGAATACCGGGTGCTGTAGGCTTTTTCTTTCGCCCCCAAACGCTTGTCTTGTTTGGCCTTCCTCTTTTCTCTCCCCCTTCGGCCTCCCTCCCACTCGCTTGGCCGCCAACGCGGCGGCCTCCCAGCAGTCCCTGAACGCCGCAGCCCCTGAGCCCGGTCACCTCGGGCCCCTGACCCCCCCGACCCCTGGCCACCCCAGCCCCAGCATCGCGGGCCCCTGGCCCCAAAAGGGCGGCCCGCTGCACGGGCGGCCGGCCACAACCCAGCCTTTCCGCCTCCACGCCACGAGGCCCAGCCGCGCCTCAGCCGACCTTGGGGGGCTGCTGGCAGGGAGAGGCAGTGTTGGAGGGGGCTCGGGGGCCAGAGGCAGGGAAAGGGGGACCGGGGTGAGGACCACGGCCATGGACGCGGGGAGGGGGTGGGGGCCGACGGGCTGTGGGAGGAGGGCGGGGAGGGGCGGGCCGGGGCCGGGGTTGTGGGGGACAGGAGGCAGGAGCGGGCCTCGACCCCGGGCTCGGGCAACCTCTCCTCGGGCCTGTGCGCCCGGGCCCGGGCCCTGGGCCCTGGATCCCCTAGCGAGGCCCTCGGGCTGCCCCCAGCTCCAAAGCCCACCGGCAGCCCGCCCCACCGCCCCACCCCTCCCGGCGCCCCCGCGACCTGGGCCCACCCTGCCCCTTCTCTCCACCGGGCCTGGGCTCCGCTCAGGCCGGAAGGGCATTCCCTTCCTTCTCACCGACCACCTCCCCTTCGCCCCTGGGGCCCCGCGCCCGGGCCGAGGTGCCCAGGACGCCAGATGGCCGACCCTCGTGGGCTCCCGGCGCCTTGGGCACTCGGCTCCACCCTGCGTCTCCCGGGAGCAGCCACGGCAAGCGCGGGGCTGTCTCGCTCCGAGAAAGACCGGAGGCGCCGCACACCGGGCCAAGAGAGGCCCCCGCCCCGCCCCCGGCCCCACGCCACACCCCACACCCCACACCCCACACCCCATACCCCACACCAGAAGACTAGACCCATGAAAGAATCCCTGGCAGGCCCCCAGGCCAGACCGGGTGCTGGGCAGGAAAGGGAGCCGAACGGGACTGCTGACACCTCACCGGCAGGTCCTCGGGCTCCCCGGGCTCCTCCGGCAGCTCCAGGGCGCCGCCACCTAGGCCAAAGCCCTGCCCACGCACGCCGGCCCTCCCTCCCGGGACAGGTGCCAGGCCACCGCAGCCTCCTGGGTGGGTGGTGTCTTGTCCGAGTGCGTGTGTGCGCGGGTGTGTGCGTGCGTGTGTGTGTTCCTGTGCGTGTGAGTGGGTGTGTGAGCGTTGCGTGCACCCGTGTCTCCGACCCGGTCCCTGTCCCCATGCCGGTCAGGGTCACCGCGTCTGTCCTGGGAGCTGGGGGTGTGGAGGGTCTGGGGGGGTGGGGGGGACTGCGGGTTGGAGAGTCTGTCTCTGGGGCTCTGCGTTCTGGCCGTCTGTGCAGACATCCCTCAGTCTGTGTCTGTCCCTGTGTCTCCGTGGGTATCCCTGTGTCCGTGTAGGTGAGCCGGCCTATCGTGTCTCTGGTCAGGGCCTGTTGCGGGTGGGTGGCGAGGGGAAGCGCGCGGAGGAAGGGTCACGGGGCGGGGCTGCCGCTTCTGGGCTGGTGTGTGGCATCGCCCGTGTCCTCGTGGCCTCGGGTGGGCTGGGAGCGAGGCGGGGTGCAGAGGAGGGGAGAACCGAACCCGTCCAAGCCGTGCCGAGCCGAGCCGAGCCGAGCCGAGCCGAGCCGAGCCGAGCCGAGCAGAGCTGACTGGAGGAGAGTAGAGGAGAGCAGAGGAGAGCAGAGGAGAGGAGAGCATAAGAGAGCAGAGGAGAGGAGAGGAGAGGAGAGCAGAGGAGAGGAGAGGAGAGGAGGGAAGGCCAGGTGGCCAGCTGGGCCAGGCCTAGGGCGCTGGGTGGGCGCTGGGGGGCGCTGTGCTCACCGCGCGCGGGCCCGAGGACACAGCCCCTTGCCACCTGCAGAGGCACGGGGCGGAGGGGCTGGGGAGTCCCGGGATGGGAGAGTGCCCGGAGGGACTTTGGCGAGGCCCCGGGGCCCGCAGGCGTCTGGGCCCCTGGGCGGGCGGGCGGGCGGGGAGGCAGGCGCCAGGACAAGGACAGGCGGAGGGGTGAGCCGCGGCGCGCGCCGGGGCCCGCGAAGCGCGCAGCAGGCTCTTGGGGCGGCCAGCTGCGGCGGCAGGCGTCTACGGCCATACCACCCTGAACGCGCCCGATCTCGTCTGATCTCGGAAGCTAAGCAGGGTCGGGCCTGGTTAGTACTTGGATGGGAGACCGCCTGGGAATACCGGGTGCTGTAGGCTTTTTCTTTCGCCCCCAAACGCTTGTCTTGTTTGGCCTTCCTCTTTTCTCTCCCCCTTCGGCCTCCCTCCCACTCGCTTGGCCGCCAACGCGGCGGCCTCCCAGCAGTCCCTGAACGCCGCAGCCCCTGAGCCCGGTCACCTCGGGCCCCTGACCCCCCCGACCCCTGGCCACCCCAGCCCCAGCATCGCGGGCCCCTGGCCCCAAAAGGGCGGCCCGCTGCACGGGCGGCCGGCCACAACCAAAGGGCGGCCCGCTGCACGGGCGGCCGGCCACAACCCAGCCTTTCCGCCTCCACGCCACGAGGCCCAGCCGCGCCTCAGCCGACCTTGGGGGGCTGCTGGCAGGGAGAGGCAGTGTTGGAGGGGGCTCGGGGGCCAGAGGCAGGGAAAGGGGGACCGGGGTGAGGACCACGGCCATGGACGCGGGGAGGGGGTGGGGGCCGACGGGCTGTGGGAGGAGGGCGGGGAGGGGCGGGCCGGGGCCGGGGTTGTGGGGGACAGGAGGCAGGAGCGGGCCTCGACCCCGGGCTCGGGCAACCTCTCCTCGGGCCTGTGCGCCCGGGCCCGGGCCCTGGGCCCTGGATCCCCTAGCGAGGCCCTCGGGCTGCCCCCAGCTCCAAAGCCCACCGGCAGCCCGCCCCACCGCCCCACCCCTCCCGGCGCCCCCGCGACCTGGGCCCACCCTGCCCCTTCTCTCCACCGGGCCTGGGCTCCGCTCAGGCCGGAAGGGCATTCCCTTCCTTCTCACCGACCACCTCCCCTTCGCCCCTGGGGCCCCGCGCCCGGGCCGAGGTGCCCAGGACGCCAGATGGCCGACCCTCGTGGGCTCCCGGCGCCTTGGGCACTCGGCTCCACCCTGCGTCTCCCGGGAGCAGCCACGGCAAGCGCGGGGCTGTCTCGCTCCGAGAAAGACCGGAGGCGCCGCACACCGGGCCAAGAGAGGCCCCCGCCCCGCCCCCGGCCCCACGCCACACCCCACACCCCACACCCCACACCCCATACCCCACACCAGAAGACTAGACCCATGAAAGAATCCCTGGCAGGCCCCCAGGCCAGACCGGGTGCTGGGCAGGAAAGGGAGCCGAACGGGACTGCTGACACCTCACCGGCAGGTCCTCGGGCTCCCCGGGCTCCTCCGGCAGCTCCAGGGCGCCGCCACCTAGGCCAAAGCCCTGCCCACGCACGCCGGCCCTCCCTCCCGGGACAGGTGCCAGGCCACCGCAGCCTCCTGGGTGGGTGGTGTCTTGTCCGAGTGCGTGTGTGCGCGGGTGTGTGCGTGCGTGTGTGTGTTCCTGTGCGTGTGAGTGGGTGTGTGAGCGTTGCGTGCACCCGTGTCTCCGACCCGGTCCCTGTCCCCATGCCGGTCAGGGTCACCGCGTCTGTCCTGGGAGCTGGGGGTGTGGAGGGTCTGGGGGGGGGGGGGGGGACTGCGGGTTGGAGAGTCTGTCTCTGGGGCTCTGCGTTCTGGCCGTCTGTGCAGACATCCCTCAGTCTGTGTCTGTCCCTGTGTCTCCGTGGGTATCCCTGTGTCCGTGTAGGTGAGCCGGCCTATCGTGTCTCTGGTCAGGGCCTGTTGCGGGTGGGTGGCGAGGGGAAGCGCGCGGAGGAAGGGTCACGGGGCGGGGCTGCCGCTTCTGGGCTGGTGTGTGGCATCGCCCGTGTCCTCGTGGCCTCGGGTGGGCTGGGAGCGAGGCGGGGTGCAGAGGAGGGGAGAACCGAACCCGTCCAAGCCGTGCCGAGCCGAGCCGAGCCGAGCCGAGCCGAGCCGAGCCGAGCCGAGCAGAGCTGACTGGAGGAGAGTAGAGGAGAGCAGAGGAGAGCAGAGGAGAGGAGAGCATAAGAGAGCAGAGGAGAGGAGAGGAGAGGAGAGCAGAGGAGAGGAGAGGAGAGGAGGGAAGGCCAGGTGGCCAGCTGGGCCAGGCCTAGGGCGCTGGGTGGGCGCTGGGGGGCGCTGTGCTCACCGCGCGCGGGCCCGAGGACACAGCCCCTTGCCACCTGCAGAGGCACGGGGCGGAGGGGCTGGGGAGTCCCGGGATGGGAGAGTGCCCGGAGGGACTTTGGCGAGGCCCCGGGGCCCGCAGGCGTCTGGGCCCCTGGGCGGGCGGGCGGGCGGGGAGGCAGGCGCCAGGACAAGGACAGGCGGAGGGGTGAGCCGCGGCGCGCGCCGGGGCCCGCGAAGCGCGCAGCAGGCTCTTGGGGCGGCCAGCTGCGGCGGCAGGCGTCTACGGCCATACCACCCTGAACGCGCCCGATCTCGTCTGATCTCGGAAGCTAAGCAGGGTCGGGCCTGGTTAGTACTTGGATGGGAGACCGCCTGGGAATACCGGGTGCTGTAGGCTTTTTCTTTCGCCCCCAAACGCTTGTCTTGTTTGGCCTTCCTCTTTTCTCTCCCCCTTCGGCCTCCCTCCCACTCGCTTGGCCGCCAACGCGGCGGCCTCCCAGCAGTCCCTGAACGCCGCAGCCCCTGAGCCCGGTCACCTCGGGCCCCTGACCCCCCCGACCCCTGGCCACCCCAGCCCCAGCATCGCGGGCCCCTGGCCCCAAAAGGGCGGCCCGCTGCACGGGCGGCCGGCCACAACCCAGCCTTTCCGCCTCCACGCCACGAGGCCCAGCCGCGCCTCAGCCGACCTTGGGGGGCTGCTGGCAGGGAGAGGCAGTGTTGGAGGGGGCTCGGGGGCCAGAGGCAGGGAAAGGGGGACCGGGGTGAGGACCACGGCCATGGACGCGGGGAGGGGGTGGGGGCCGACGGGCTGTGGGAGGAGGGCGGGGAGGGGCGGGCCGGGGCCGGGGTTGTGGGGGACAGGAGGCAGGAGCGGGCCTCGACCCCGGGCTCGGGCAACCTCTCCTCGGGCCTGTGCGCCCGGGCCCGGGCCCTGGGCCCTGGATCCCCTAGCGAGGCCCTCGGGCTGCCCCCAGCTCCAAAGCCCACCGGCAGCCCGCCCCACCGCCCCACCCCTCCCGGCGCCCCCGCGACCTGGGCCCACCCTGCCCCTTCTCTCCACCGGGCCTGGGCTCCGCTCAGGCCGGAAGGGCATTCCCTTCCTTCTCACCGACCACCTCCCCTTCGCCCCTGGGGCCCCGCGCCCGGGCCGAGGTGCCCAGGACGCCAGATGGCCGACCCTCGTGGGCTCCCGGCGCCTTGGGCACTCGGCTCCACCCTGCGTCTCCCGGGAGCAGCCACGGCAAGCGCGGGGCTGTCTCGCTCCGAGAAAGACCGGAGGCGCCGCACACCGGGCCAAGAGAGGCCCCCGCCCCGCCCCCGGCCCCACGCCACACCCCACACCCCACACCCCACACCCCACACCCCATACCCCACACCAGAAGACTAGACCCATGAAAGAATCCCTGGCAGGCCCCCAGGCCAGACCGGGTGCTGGGCAGGAAAGGGAGCCGAACGGGACTGCTGACACCTCACCGGCAGGTCCTCGGGCTCCCCGGGCTCCTCCGGCAGCTCCAGGGCGCCGCCACCTAGGCCAAAGCCCTGCCCACGCACGCCGGCCCTCCCTCCCGGGACAGGTGCCAGGCCACCGCAGCCTCCTGGGTGGGTGGTGTCTTGTCCGAGTGCGTGTGTGCGCGGGTGTGTGCGTGCGTGTGTGTGTTCCTGTGCGTGTGAGTGGGTGTGTGAGCGTTGCGTGCACCCGTGTCTCCGACCCGGTCCCTGTCCCCATGCCGGTCAGGGTCACCGCGTCTGTCCTGGGAGCTGGGGGTGTGGAGGGTCTGGGGGGGTGGGGGGGACTGCGGGTTGGAGAGTCTGTCTCTGGGGCTCTGCGTTCTGGCCGTCTGTGCAGACATCCCTCAGTCTGTGTCTGTCCCTGTGTCTCCGTGGGTATCCCTGTGTCCGTGTAGGTGAGCCGGCCTATCGTGTCTCTGGTCAGGGCCTGTTGCGGGTGGGTGGCGAGGGGAAGCGCGCGGAGGAAGGGTCACGGGGCGGGGCTGCCGCTTCTGGGCTGGTGTGTGGCATCGCCCGTGTCCTCGTGGCCTCGGGTGGGCTGGGAGCGAGGCGGGGTGCAGAGGAGGGGAGAACCGAACCCGTCCAAGCCGTGCCGAGCCGAGCCGAGCCGAGCCGAGCCGAGCCGAGCCGAGCCGAGCAGAGCTGACTGGAGGAGAGTAGAGGAGAGCAGAGGAGAGCAGAGGAGAGGAGAGCATAAGAGAGCAGAGGAGAGGAGAGGAGAGGAGAGCAGAGGAGAGGAGAGGAGAGGAGGGAAGGCCAGGTGGCCAGCTGGGCCAGGCCTAGGGCGCTGGGTGGGCGCTGGGGGGCGCTGTGCTCACCGCGCGCGGGCCCGAGGACACAGCCCCTTGCCACCTGCAGAGGCACGGGGCGGAGGGGCTGGGGAGTCCCGGGATGGGAGAGTGCCCGGAGGGACTTTGGCGAGGCCCCGGGGCCCGCAGGCGTCTGGGCCCCTGGGCGGGCGGGCGGGCGGGGAGGCAGGCGCCAGGACAAGGACAGGCGGAGGGGTGAGCCGCGGCGCGCGCCGGGGCCCGCGAAGCGCGCAGCAGGCTCTTGGGGCGGCCAGCTGCGGCGGCAGGCGTCTACGGCCATACCACCCTGAACGCGCCCGATCTCGTCTGATCTCGGAAGCTAAGCAGGGTCGGGCCTGGTTAGTACTTGGATGGGAGACCGCCTGGGAATACCGGGTGCTGTAGGCTTTTTCTTTCGCCCCCAAACGCTTGTCTTGTTTGGCCTTCCTCTTTTCTCTCCCCCTTCGGCCTCCCTCCCACTCGCTTGGCCGCCAACGCGGCGGCCTCCCAGCAGTCCCTGAACGCCGCAGCCCCTGAGCCCGGTCACCTCGGGCCCCTGACCCCCCCGACCCCTGGCCACCCCAGCCCCAGCATCGCGGGCCCCTGGCCCCAAAAGGGCGGCCCGCTGCACGGGCGGCCGGCCACAACCCAGCCTTTCCGCCTCCACGCCACGAGGCCCAGCCGCGCCTCAGCCGACCTTGGGGGGCTGCTGGCAGGGAGAGGCAGTGTTGGAGGGGGCTCGGGGGCCAGAGGCAGGGAAAGGGGGACCGGGGTGAGGACCACGGCCATGGACGCGGGGAGGGGGTGGGGGCCGACGGGCTGTGGGAGGAGGGCGGGGAGGGGCGGGCCGGGGCCGGGGTTGTGGGGGACAGGAGGCAGGAGCGGGCCTCGACCCCGGGCTCGGGCAACCTCTCCTCGGGCCTGTGCGCCCGGGCCCGGGCCCTGGGCCCTGGATCCCCTAGCGAGGCCCTCGGGCTGCCCCCAGCTCCAAAGCCCACCGGCAGCCCGCCCCACCGCCCCACCCCTCCCGGCGCCCCCGCGACCTGGGCCCACCCTGCCCCTTCTCTCCACCGGGCCTGGGCTCCGCTCAGGCCGGAAGGGCATTCCCTTCCTTCTCACCGACCACCTCCCCTTCGCCCCTGGGGCCCCGCGCCCGGGCCGAGGTGCCCAGGACGCCAGATGGCCGACCCTCGTGGGCTCCCGGCGCCTTGGGCACTCGGCTCCACCCTGCGTCTCCCGGGAGCAGCCACGGCAAGCGCGGGGCTGTCTCGCTCCGAGAAAGACCGGAGGCGCCGCACACCGGGCCAAGAGAGGCCCCCGCCCCGCCCCCGGCCCCACGCCACACCCCACACCCCACACCCCACACCCCATACCCCACACCAGAAGACTAGACCCATGAAAGAATCCCTGGCAGGCCCCCAGGCCAGACCGGGTGCTGGGCAGGAAAGGGAGCCGAACGGGACTGCTGACACCTCACCGGCAGGTCCTCGGGCTCCCCGGGCTCCTCCGGCAGCTCCAGGGCGCCGCCACCTAGGCCAAAGCCCTGCCCACGCACGCCGGCCCTCCCTCCCGGGACAGGTGCCAGGCCACCGCAGCCTCCTGGGTGGGTGGTGTCTTGTCCGAGTGCGTGTGTGCGCGGGTGTGTGCGTGCGTGTGTGTGTTCCTGTGCGTGTGAGTGGGTGTGTGAGCGTTGCGTGCACCCGTGTCTCCGACCCGGTCCCTGTCCCCATGCCGGTCAGGGTCACCGCGTCTGTCCTGGGAGCTGGGGGTGTGGAGGGTCTGGGGGGGTGGGGGGGACTGCGGGTTGGAGAGTCTGTCTCTGGGGCTCTGCGTTCTGGCCGTCTGTGCAGACATCCCTCAGTCTGTGTCTGTCCCTGTGTCTCCGTGGGTATCCCTGTGTCCGTGTAGGTGAGCCGGCCTATCGTGTCTCTGGTCAGGGCCTGTTGCGGGTGGGTGGCGAGGGGAAGCGCGCGGAGGAAGGGTCACGGGGCGGGGCTGCCGCTTCTGGGCTGGTGTGTGGCATCGCCCGTGTCCTCGTGGCCTCGGGTGGGCTGGGAGCGAGGCGGGGTGCAGAGGAGGGGAGAACCGAACCCGTCCAAGCCGTGCCGAGCCGAGCCGAGCCGAGCCGAGCCGAGCCGAGCCGAGCCGAGCAGAGCTGACTGGAGGAGAGTAGAGGAGAGCAGAGGAGAGCAGAGGAGAGGAGAGCATAAGAGAGCAGAGGAGAGGAGAGGAGAGGAGAGCAGAGGAGAGGAGAGGAGAGGAGGGAAGGCCAGGTGGCCAGCTGGGCCAGGCCTAGGGCGCTGGGTGGGCGCTGGGGGGCGCTGTGCTCACCGCGCGCGGGCCCGAGGACACAGCCCCTTGCCACCTGCAGAGGCACGGGGCGGAGGGGCTGGGGAGTCCCGGGATGGGAGAGTGCCCGGAGGGACTTTGGCGAGGCCCCGGGGCCCGCAGGCGTCTGGGCCCCTGGGCGGGCGGGCGGGCGGGGAGGCAGGCGCCAGGACAAGGACAGGCGGAGGGGTGAGCCGCGGCGCGCGCCGGGGCCCGCGAAGCGCGCAGCAGGCTCTTGGGGCGGCCAGCTGCGGCGGCAGGCGTCTACGGCCATACCACCCTGAACGCGCCCGATCTCGTCTGATCTCGGAAGCTAAGCAGGGTCGGGCCTGGTTAGTACTTGGATGGGAGACCGCCTGGGAATACCGGGTGCTGTAGGCTTTTTCTTTCGCCCCCAAACGCTTGTCTTGTTTGGCCTTCCTCTTTTCTCTCCCCCTTCGGCCTCCCTCCCACTCGCTTGGCCGCCAACGCGGCGGCCTCCCAGCAGTCCCTGAACGCCGCAGCCCCTGAGCCCGGTCACCTCGGGCCCCTGACCCCCCCGACCCCTGGCCACCCCAGCCCCAGCATCGCGGGCCCCTGGCCCCAAAAGGGCGGCCCGCTGCACGGGCGGCCGGCCACAACCCAGCCTTTCCGCCTCCACGCCACGAGGCCCAGCCGCGCCTCAGCCGACCTTGGGGGGCTGCTGGCAGGGAGAGGCAGTGTTGGAGGGGGCTCGGGGGCCAGAGGCAGGGAAAGGGGGACCGGGGTGAGGACCACGGCCATGGACGCGGGGAGGGGGTGGGGGCCGACGGGCTGTGGGAGGAGGGCGGGGAGGGGCGGGCCGGGGCCGGGGTTGTGGGGGACAGGAGGCAGGAGCGGGCCTCGACCCCGGGCTCGGGCAACCTCTCCTCGGGCCTGTGCGCCCGGGCCCGGGCCCTGGGCCCTGGATCCCCTAGCGAGGCCCTCGGGCTGCCCCCAGCTCCAAAGCCCACCGGCAGCCCGCCCCACCGCCCCACCCCTCCCGGCGCCCCCGCGACCTGGGCCCACCCTGCCCCTTCTCTCCACCGGGCCTGGGCTCCGCTCAGGCCGGAAGGGCATTCCCTTCCTTCTCACCGACCACCTCCCCTTCGCCCCTGGGGCCCCGCGCCCGGGCCGAGGTGCCCAGGACGCCAGATGGCCGACCCTCGTGGGGCTCCCGGCGCCTTGGGCACTCGGCTCCACCCTGCGTCTCCCGGGAGCAGCCACGGCAAGCGCGGGGCTGTCTCGCTCCGAGAAAGACCGGAGGCGCCGCACACCGGGCCAAGAGAGGCCCCCGCCCCGCCCCCGGCCCCACGCCACACCCCACACCCCACACCCCACACCCCATACCCCACACCAGAAGACTAGACCCATGAAAGAATCCCTGGCAGGCCCCCAGGCCAGACCGGGTGCTGGGCAGGAAAGGGAGCCGAACGGGACTGCTGACACCTCACCGGCAGGTCCTCGGGCTCCCCGGGCTCCTCCGGCAGCTCCAGGGCGCCGCCACCTAGGCCAAAGCCCTGCCCACGCACGCCGGCCCTCCCTCCCGGGACAGGTGCCAGGCCACCGCAGCCTCCTGGGTGGGTGGTGTCTTGTCCGAGTGCGTGTGTGCGCGGGTGTGTGCGTGCGTGTGTGTGTTCCTGTGCGTGTGAGTGGGTGTGTGAGCGTTGCGTGCACCCGTGTCTCCGACCCGGTCCCTGTCCCCATGCCGGTCAGGGTCACCGCGTCTGTCCTGGGAGCTGGGGGTGTGGAGGGTCTGGGGGGGTGGGGGGGACTGCGGGTTGGAGAGTCTGTCTCTGGGGCTCTGCGTTCTGGCCGTCTGTGCAGACATCCCTCAGTCTGTGTCTGTCCCTGTGTCTCCGTGGGTATCCCTGTGTCCGTGTAGGTGAGCCGGCCTATCGTGTCTCTGGTCAGGGCCTGTTGCGGGTGGGTGGCGAGGGGAAGCGCGCGGAGGAAGGGTCACGGGGCGGGGCTGCCGCTTCTGGGCTGGTGTGTGGCATCGCCCGTGTCCTCGTGGCCTCGGGTGGGCTGGGAGCGAGGCGGGGTGCAGAGGAGGGGAGAACCGAACCCGTCCAAGCCGTGCCGAGCCGAGCCGAGCCGAGCCGAGCCGAGCCGAGCCGAGCCGAGCAGAGCTGACTGGAGGAGAGTAGAGGAGAGCAGAGGAGAGCAGAGGAGAGGAGAGCATAAGAGAGCAGAGGAGAGGAGAGGAGAGGAGAGCAGAGGAGAGGAGAGGAGAGGAGGGAAGGCCAGGTGGCCAGCTGGGCCAGGCCTAGGGCGCTGGGTGGGCGCTGGGGGGCGCTGTGCTCACCGCGCGCGGGCCCGAGGACACAGCCCCTTGCCACCTGCAGAGGCACGGGGCGGAGGGGCTGGGGAGTCCCGGGATGGGAGAGTGCCCGGAGGGACTTTGGCGAGGCCCCGGGGCCCGCAGGCGTCTGGGCCCCTGGGCGGGCGGGCGGGCGGGGAGGCAGGCGCCAGGACAAGGACAGGCGGAGGGGTGAGCCGCGGCGCGCGCCGGGGCCCGCGAAGCGCGCAGCAGGCTCTTGGGGCGGCCAGCTGCGGCGGCAGGCGTCTACGGCCATACCACCCTGAACGCGCCCGATCTCGTCTGATCTCGGAAGCTAAGCAGGGTCGGGCCTGGTTAGTACTTGGATGGGAGACCGCCTGGGAATACCGGGTGCTGTAGGCTTTTTCTTTCGCCCCCAAACGCTTGTCTTGTTTGGCCTTCCTCTTTTCTCTCCCCCTTCGGCCTCCCTCCCACTCGCTTGGCCGCCAACGCGGCGGCCTCCCAGCAGTCCCTGAACGCCGCAGCCCCTGAGCCCGGTCACCTCGGGCCCCTGACCCCCCCGACCCCTGGCCACCCCAGCCCCAGCATCGCGGGCCCCTGGCCCCAAAAGGGCGGCCCGCTGCACGGGCGGCCGGCCACAACCCAGCCTTTCCGCCTCCACGCCACGAGGCCCAGCCGCGCCTCAGCCGACCTTGGGGGGCTGCTGGCAGGGAGAGGCAGTGTTGGAGGGGGCTCGGGGGCCAGAGGCAGGGAAAGGGGGACCGGGGTGAGGACCACGGCCATGGACGCGGGGAGGGGGTGGGGGCCGACGGGCTGTGGGAGGAGGGCGGGGAGGGGCGGGCCGGGGCCGGGGTTGTGGGGGACAGGAGGCAGGAGCGGGCCTCGACCCCGGGCTCGGGCAACCTCTCCTCGGGCCTGTGCGCCCGGGCCCGGGCCCTGGGCCCTGGATCCCCTAGCGAGGCCCTCGGGCTGCCCCCAGCTCCAAAGCCCACCGGCAGCCCGCCCCACCGCCCCACCCCTCCCGGCGCCCCCGCGACCTGGGCCCACCCTGCCCCTTCTCTCCACCGGGCCTGGGCTCCGCTCAGGCCGGAAGGGCATTCCCTTCCTTCTCACCGACCACCTCCCCTTCGCCCCTGGGGCCCCGCGCCCGGGCCGAGGTGCCCAGGACGCCAGATGGCCGACCCTCGTGGGCTCCCGGCGCCTTGGGCACTCGGCTCCACCCTGCGTCTCCCGGGAGCAGCCACGGCAAGCGCGGGGCTGTCTCGCTCCGAGAAAGACCGGAGGCGCCGCACACCGGGCCAAGAGAGGCCCCCGCCCCGCCCCCGGCCCCACGCCACACCCCACACCCCACACCCCACACCCCATACCCCACACCAGAAGACTAGACCCATGAAAGAATCCCTGGCAGGCCCCCAGGCCAGACCGGGTGCTGGGCAGGAAAGGGAGCCGAACGGGACTGCTGACACCTCACCGGCAGGTCCTCGGGCTCCCCGGGCTCCTCCGGCAGCTCCAGGGCGCCGCCACCTAGGCCAAAGCCCTGCCCACGCACGCCGGCCCTCCCTCCCGGGACAGGTGCCAGGCCACCGCAGCCTCCTGGGTGGGTGGTGTCTTGTCCGAGTGCGTGTGTGCGCGGGTGTGTGCGTGCGTGTGTGTGTTCCTGTGCGTGTGAGTGGGTGTGTGAGCGTTGCGTGCACCCGTGTCTCCGACCCGGTCCCTGTCCCCATGCCGGTCAGGGTCACCGCGTCTGTCCTGGGAGCTGGGGGTGTGGAGGGTCTGGGGGGGTGGGGGGGACTGCGGGTTGGAGAGTCTGTCTCTGGGGCTCTGCGTTCTGGCCGTCTGTGCAGACATCCCTCAGTCTGTGTCTGTCCCTGTGTCTCCGTGGGTATCCCTGTGTCCGTGTAGGTGAGCCGGCCTATCGTGTCTCTGGTCAGGGCCTGTTGCGGGTGGGTGGCGAGGGGAAGCGCGCGGAGGAAGGGTCACGGGGCGGGGCTGCCGCTTCTGGGCTGGTGTGTGGCATCGCCCGTGTCCTCGTGGCCTCGGGTGGGCTGGGAGCGAGGCGGGGTGCAGAGGAGGGGAGAACCGAACCCGTCCAAGCCGTGCCGAGCCGAGCCGAGCCGAGCCGAGCCGAGCCGAGCCGAGCCGAGCAGAGCTGACTGGAGGAGAGTAGAGGAGAGCAGAGGAGAGCAGAGGAGAGGAGAGCATAAGAGAGCAGAGGAGAGGAGAGGAGAGGAGAGCAGAGGAGAGGAGAGGAGAGGAGGGAAGGCCAGGTGGCCAGCTGGGCCAGGCCTAGGGCGCTGGGTGGGCGCTGGGGGGCGCTGTGCTCACCGCGCGCGGGCCCGAGGACACAGCCCCTTGCCACCTGCAGAGGCACGGGGCGGAGGGGCTGGGGAGTCCCGGGATGGGAGAGTGCCCGGAGGGACTTTGGCGAGGCCCCGGGGCCCGCAGGCGTCTGGGCCCCTGGGCGGGCGGGCGGGCGGGGAGGCAGGCGCCAGGACAAGGACAGGCGGAGGGGTGAGCCGCGGCGCGCGCCGGGGC
Source organism: Neogale vison (assembly GCF_020171115.1). Taxonomy (NCBI): domain Eukaryota; kingdom Metazoa; phylum Chordata; class Mammalia; order Carnivora; family Mustelidae; genus Neogale; species Neogale vison. The sequence goes on along the minus strand of NW_025334911.1, from coordinate 127,735 downwards.
CCGCGAAGCGCGCAGCAGGCTCTTGGGGCGGCCAGCTGCGGCGGCAGGCGTCTACGGCCATACCACCCTGAACGCGCCCGATCTCGTCTGATCTCGGAAGCTAAGCAGGGTCGGGCCTGGTTAGTACTTGGATGGGAGACCGCCTGGGAATACCGGGTGCTGTAGGCTTTTTCTTTCGCCCCCAAACGCTTGTCTTGTTTGGCCTTCCTCTTTTCTCTCCCCCTTCGGCCTCCCTCCCACTCGCTTGGCCGCCAACGCGGCGGCCTCCCAGCAGTCCCTGAACGCCGCAGCCCCTGAGCCCGGTCACCTCGGGCCCCTGACCCCCCCGACCCCTGGCCACCCCAGCCCCAGCATCGCGGGCCCCTGGCCCCAAAAGGGCGGCCCGCTGCACGGGCGGCCGGCCACAACCCAGCCTTTCCGCCTCCACGCCACGAGGCCCAGCCGCGCCTCAGCCGACCTTGGGGGGCTGCTGGCAGGGAGAGGCAGTGTTGGAGGGGGCTCGGGGGCCAGAGGCAGGGAAAGGGGGACCGGGGTGAGGACCACGGCCATGGACGCGGGGAGGGGGTGGGGGCCGACGGGCTGTGGGAGGAGGGCGGGGAGGGGCGGGCCGGGGCCGGGGTTGTGGGGGACAGGAGGCAGGAGCGGGCCTCGACCCCGGGCTCGGGCAACCTCTCCTCGGGCCTGTGCGCCCGGGCCCGGGCCCTGGGCCCTGGATCCCCTAGCGAGGCCCTCGGGCTGCCCCCAGCTCCAAAGCCCACCGGCAGCCCGCCCCACCGCCCCACCCCTCCCGGCGCCCCCGCGACCTGGGCCCACCCTGCCCCTTCTCTCCACCGGGCCTGGGCTCCGCTCAGGCCGGAAGGGCATTCCCTTCCTTCTCACCGACCACCTCCCCTTCGCCCCTGGGGCCCCGCGCCCGGGCCGAGGTGCCCAGGACGCCAGATGGCCGACCCTCGTGGGCTCCCGGCGCCTTGGGCACTCGGCTCCACCCTGCGTCTCCCGGGAGCAGCCACGGCAAGCGCGGGGCTGTCTCGCTCCGAGAAAGACCGGAGGCGCCGCACACCGGGCCAAGAGAGGCCCCCGCCCCGCCCCCGGCCCCACGCCACACCCCACACCCCACACCCCACACCCCATACCCCACACCAGAAGACTAGACCCATGAAAGAATCCCTGGCAGGCCCCCAGGCCAGACCGGGTGCTGGGCAGGAAAGGGAGCCGAACGGGACTGCTGACACCTCACCGGCAGGTCCTCGGGCTCCCCGGGCTCCTCCGGCAGCTCCAGGGCGCCGCCACCTAGGCCAAAGCCCTGCCCACGCACGCCGGCCCTCCCTCCCGGGACAGGTGCCAGGCCACCGCAGCCTCCTGGGTGGGTGGTGTCTTGTCCGAGTGCGTGTGTGCGCGGGTGTGTGCGTGCGTGTGTGTGTTCCTGTGCGTGTGAGTGGGTGTGTGTGAGCGTTGCGTGCACCCGTGTCTCCGACCCGGTCCCTGTCCCCATGCCGGTCAGGGTCACCGCGTCTGTCCTGGGAGCTGGGGGTGTGGAGGGTCTGGGGGGGTGGGGGGGACTGCGGGTTGGAGAGTCTGTCTCTGGGGCTCTGCGTTCTGGCCGTCTGTGCAGACATCCCTCAGTCTGTGTCTGTCCCTGTGTCTCCGTGGGTATCCCTGTGTCCGTGTAGGTGAGCCGGCCTATCGTGTCTCTGGTCAGGGCCTGTTGCGGGTGGGTGGCGAGGGGAAGCGCGCGGAGGAAGGGTCACGGGGCGGGGCTGCCGCTTCTGGGCTGGTGTGTGGCATCGCCCGTGTCCTCGTGGCCTCGGGTGGGCTGGGAGCGAGGCGGGGTGCAGAGGAGGGGAGAACCGAACCCGTCCAAGCCGTGCCGAGCCGAGCCGAGCCGAGCCGAGCCGAGCCGAGCCGAGCCGAGCAGAGCTGACTGGAGGAGAGTAGAGGAGAGCAGAGGAGAGCAGAGGAGAGGAGAGCATAAGAGAGCAGAGGAGAGGAGAGGAGAGGAGAGCAGAGGAGAGGAGAGGAGAGGAGGGAAGGCCAGGTGGCCAGCTGGGCCAGGCCTAGGGCGCTGGGTGGGCGCTGGGGGGCGCTGTGCTCACCGCGCGCGGGCCCGAGGACACAGCCCCTTGCCACCTGCAGAGGCACGGGGCGGAGGGGCTGGGGAGTCCCGGGATGGGAGAGTGCCCGGAGGGACTTTGGCGAGGCCCCGGGGCCCGCAGGCGTCTGGGCCCCTGGGCGGGCGGGCGGGCGGGGAGGCAGGCGCCAGGACAAGGACAGGCGGAGGGGTGAGCCGCGGCGCGCGCCGGGGCCCGCGAAGCGCGCAGCAGGCTCTTGGGGCGGCCAGCTGCGGCGGCAGGCGTCTACGGCCATACCACCCTGAACGCGCCCGATCTCGTCTGATCTCGGAAGCTAAGCAGGGTCGGGCCTGGTTAGTACTTGGATGGGAGACCGCCTGGGAATACCGGGTGCTGTAGGCTTTTTCTTTCGCCCCCAAACGCTTGTCTTGTTTGGCCTTCCTCTTTTCTCTCCCCCTTCGGCCTCCCTCCCACTCGCTTGGCCGCCAACGCGGCGGCCTCCCAGCAGTCCCTGAACGCCGCAGCCCCTGAGCCCGGTCACCTCGGGCCCCTGACCCCCCCGACCCCTGGCCACCCCAGCCCCAGCATCGCGGGCCCCTGGCCCCAAAAGGGCGGCCCGCTGCACGGGCGGCCGGCCACAACCCAGCCTTTCCGCCTCCACGCCACGAGGCCCAGCCGCGCCTCAGCCGACCTTGGGGGGCTGCTGGCAGGGAGAGGCAGTGTTGGAGGGGGCTCGGGGGCCAGAGGCAGGGAAAGGGGGACCGGGGTGAGGACCACGGCCATGGACGCGGGGAGGGGGTGGGGGCCGACGGGCTGTGGGAGGAGGGCGGGGAGGGGCGGGCCGGGGCCGGGGTTGTGGGGGACAGGAGGCAGGAGCGGGCCTCGACCCCGGGCTCGGGCAACCTCTCCTCGGGCCTGTGCGCCCGGGCCCGGGCCCTGGGCCCTGGATCCCCTAGCGAGGCCCTCGGGCTGCCCCCAGCTCCAAAGCCCACCGGCAGCCCGCCCCACCGCCCCACCCCTCCCGGCGCCCCCGCGACCTGGGCCCACCCTGCCCCTTCTCTCCACCGGGCCTGGGCTCCGCTCAGGCCGGAAGGGCATTCCCTTCCTTCTCACCGACCACCTCCCCTTCGCCCCTGGGGCCCCGCGCCCGGGCCGAGGTGCCCAGGACGCCAGATGGCCGACCCTCGTGGGCTCCCGGCGCCTTGGGCACTCGGCTCCACCCTGCGTCTCCCGGGAGCAGCCACGGCAAGCGCGGGGCTGTCTCGCTCCGAGAAAGACCGGAGGCGCCGCACACCGGGCCAAGAGAGGCCCCCGCCCCGCCCCCGGCCCCACGCCACACCCCACACCCCACACCCCACACCCCATACCCCACACCAGAAGACTAGACCCATGAAAGAATCCCTGGCAGGCCCCCAGGCCAGACCGGGTGCTGGGCAGGAAAGGGAGCCGAACGGGACTGCTGACACCTCACCGGCAGGTCCTCGGGCTCCCCGGGCTCCTCCGGCAGCTCCAGGGCGCCGCCACCTAGGCCAAAGCCCTGCCCACGCACGCCGGCCCTCCCTCCCGGGACAGGTGCCAGGCCACCGCAGCCTCCTGGGTGGGTGGTGTCTTGTCCGAGTGCGTGTGTGCGCGGGTGTGTGCGTGCGTGTGTGTGTTCCTGTGCGTGTGAGTGGGTGTGTGAGCGTTGCGTGCACCCGTGTCTCCGACCCGGTCCCTGTCCCCATGCCGGTCAGGGTCACCGCGTCTGTCCTGGGAGCTGGGGGTGTGGAGGGTCTGGGGGGGTGGGGGGGACTGCGGGTTGGAGAGTCTGTCTCTGGGGCTCTGCGTTCTGGCCGTCTGTGCAGACATCCCTCAGTCTGTGTCTGTCCCTGTGTCTCCGTGGGTATCCCTGTGTCCGTGTAGGTGAGCCGGCCTATCGTGTCTCTGGTCAGGGCCTGTTGCGGGTGGGTGGCGAGGGGAAGCGCGCGGAGGAAGGGTCACGGGGCGGGGCTGCCGCTTCTGGGCTGGTGTGTGGCATCGCCCGTGTCCTCGTGGCCTCGGGTGGGCTGGGAGCGAGGCGGGGTGCAGAGGAGGGGAGAACCGAACCCGTCCAAGCCGTGCCGAGCCGAGCCGAGCCGAGCCGAGCCGAGCCGAGCCGAGCCGAGCAGAGCTGACTGGAGGAGAGTAGAGGAGAGCAGAGGAGAGCAGAGGAGAGGAGAGCATAAGAGAGCAGAGGAGAGGAGAGGAGAGGAGAGCAGAGGAGAGGAGAGGAGAGGAGGGAAGGCCAGGTGGCCAGCTGGGCCAGGCCTAGGGCGCTGGGTGGGCGCTGGGGGGCGCTGTGCTCACCGCGCGCGGGCCCGAGGACACAGCCCCTTGCCACCTGCAGAGGCACGGGGCGGAGGGGCTGGGGAGTCCCGGGATGGGAGAGTGCCCGGAGGGACTTTGGCGAGGCCCCGGGGCCCGCAGGCGTCTGGGCCCCTGGGCGGGCGGGCGGGCGGGGAGGCAGGCGCCAGGACAAGGACAGGCGGAGGGGTGAGCCGCGGCGCGCGCCGGGGCCCGCGAAGCGCGCAGCAGGCTCTTGGGGCGGCCAGCTGCGGCGGCAGGCGTCTACGGCCATACCACCCTGAACGCGCCCGATCTCGTCTGATCTCGGAAGCTAAGCAGGGTCGGGCCTGGTTAGTACTTGGATGGGAGACCGCCTGGGAATACCGGGTGCTGTAGGCTTTTTCTTTCGCCCCCAAACGCTTGTCTTGTTTGGCCTTCCTCTTTTCTCTCCCCCTTCGGCCTCCCTCCCACTCGCTTGGCCGCCAACGCGGCGGCCTCCCAGCAGTCCCTGAACGCCGCAGCCCCTGAGCCCGGTCACCTCGGGCCCCTGACCCCCCCGACCCCTGGCCACCCCAGCCCCAGCATCGCGGGCCCCTGGCCCCAAAAGGGCGGCCCGCTGCACGGGCGGCCGGCCACAACCCAGCCTTTCCGCCTCCACGCCACGAGGCCCAGCCGCGCCTCAGCCGACCTTGGGGGGCTGCTGGCAGGGAGAGGCAGTGTTGGAGGGGGCTCGGGGGCCAGAGGCAGGGAAAGGGGGACCGGGGTGAGGACCACGGCCATGGACGCGGGGAGGGGGTGGGGGCCGACGGGCTGTGGGAGGAGGGCGGGGAGGGGCGGGCCGGGGCCGGGGTTGTGGGGGACAGGAGGCAGGAGCGGGCCTCGACCCCGGGCTCGGGCAACCTCTCCTCGGGCCTGTGCGCCCGGGCCCGGGCCCTGGGCCCTGGATCCCCTAGCGAGGCCCTCGGGCTGCCCCCAGCTCCAAAGCCCACCGGCAGCCCGCCCCACCGCCCCACCCCTCCCGGCGCCCCCGCGACCTGGGCCCACCCTGCCCCTTCTCTCCACCGGGCCTGGGCTCCGCTCAGGCCGGAAGGGCATTCCCTTCCTTCTCACCGACCACCTCCCCTTCGCCCCTGGGGCCCCGCGCCCGGGCCGAGGTGCCCAGGACGCCAGATGGCCGACCCTCGTGGGCTCCCGGCGCCTTGGGCACTCGGCTCCACCCTGCGTCTCCCGGGAGCAGCCACGGCAAGCGCGGGGCTGTCTCGCTCCGAGAAAGACCGGAGGCGCCGCACACCGGGCCAAGAGAGGCCCCCGCCCCGCCCCCGGCCCCACGCCACACCCCACACCCCACACCCCACACCCCATACCCCACACCAGAAGACTAGACCCATGAAAGAATCCCTGGCAGGCCCCCAGGCCAGACCGGGTGCTGGGCAGGAAAGGGAGCCGAACGGGACTGCTGACACCTCACCGGCAGGTCCTCGGGCTCCCCGGGCTCCTCCGGCAGCTCCAGGGCGCCGCCACCTAGGCCAAAGCCCTGCCCACGCACGCCGGCCCTCCCTCCCGGGACAGGTGCCAGGCCACCGCAGCCTCCTGGGTGGGTGGTGTCTTGTCCGAGTGCGTGTGTGCGCGGGTGTGTGCGTGCGTGTGTGTGTTCCTGTGCGTGTGAGTGGGTGTGTGAGCGTTGCGTGCACCCGTGTCTCCGACCCGGTCCCTGTCCCCATGCCGGTCAGGGTCACCGCGTCTGTCCTGGGAGCTGGGGGTGTGGAGGGTCTGGGGGGGTGGGGGGGACTGCGGGTTGGAGAGTCTGTCTCTGGGGCTCTGCGTTCTGGCCGTCTGTGCAGACATCCCTCAGTCTGTGTCTGTCCCTGTGTCTCCGTGGGTATCCCTGTGTCCGTGTAGGTGAGCCGGCCTATCGTGTCTCTGGTCAGGGCCTGTTGCGGGTGGGTGGCGAGGGGAAGCGCGCGGAGGAAGGGTCACGGGGCGGGGCTGCCGCTTCTGGGCTGGTGTGTGGCATCGCCCGTGTCCTCGTGGCCTCGGGTGGGCTGGGAGCGAGGCGGGGTGCAGAGGAGGGGAGAACCGAACCCGTCCAAGCCGTGCCGAGCCGAGCCGAGCCGAGCCGAGCCGAGCCGAGCCGAGCAGAGCTGACTGGAGGAGAGTAGAGGAGAGCAGAGGAGAGCAGAGGAGAGGAGAGCATAAGAGAGCAGAGGAGAGGAGAGGAGAGGAGAGCAGAGGAGAGGAGAGGAGAGGAGGGAAGGCCAGGTGGCCAGCTGGGCCAGGCCTAGGGCGCTGGGTGGGCGCTGGGGGGCGCTGTGCTCACCGCGCGCGGGCCCGAGGACACAGCCCCTTGCCACCTGCAGAGGCACGGGGCGGAGGGGCTGGGGAGTCCCGGGATGGGAGAGTGCCCGGAGGGACTTTGGCGAGGCCCCGGGGCCCGCAGGCGTCTGGGCCCCTGGGCGGGCGGGCGGGCGGGGAGGCAGGCGCCAGGACAAGGACAGGCGGAGGGGTGAGCCGCGGCGCGCGCCGGGGCCCGCGAAGCGCGCAGCAGGCTCTTGGGGCGGCCAGCTGCGGCGGCAGGCGTCTACGGCCATACCACCCTGAACGCGCCCGATCTCGTCTGATCTCGGAAGCTAAGCAGGGTCGGGCCTGGTTAGTACTTGGATGGGAGACCGCCTGGGAATACCGGGTGCTGTAGGCTTTTTCTTTCGCCCCCAAACGCTTGTCTTGTTTGGCCTTCCTCTTTTCTCTCCCCCTTCGGCCTCCCTCCCACTCGCTTGGCCGCCAACGCGGCGGCCTCCCAGCAGTCCCTGAACGCCGCAGCCCCTGAGCCCGGTCACCTCGGGCCCCTGACCCCCCCGACCCCTGGCCACCCCAGCCCCAGCATCGCGGGCCCCTGGCCCCAAAAGGGCGGCCCGCTGCACGGGCGGCCGGCCACAACCCAGCCTTTCCGCCTCCACGCCACGAGGCCCAGCCGCGCCTCAGCCGACCTTGGGGGGCTGCTGGCAGGGAGAGGCAGTGTTGGAGGGGGCTCGGGGGCCAGAGGCAGGGAAAGGGGGACCGGGGTGAGGACCACGGCCATGGACGCGGGGAGGGGGTGGGGGCCGACGGGCTGTGGGAGGAGGGCGGGGAGGGGCGGGCCGGCCGGGGCCGGGGTTGTGGGGGACAGGAGGCAGGAGCGGGCCTCGACCCCGGGCTCGGGCAACCTCTCCTCGGGCCTGTGCGCCCGGGCCCGGGCCCTGGGCCCTGGATCCCCTAGCGAGGCCCTCGGGCTGCCCCCAGCTCCAAAGCCCACCGGCAGCCCGCCCCACCGCCCCACCCCTCCCGGCGCCCCCGCGACCTGGGCCCACCCTGCCCCTTCTCTCCACCGGGCCTGGGCTCCGCTCAGGCCGGAAGGGCATTCCCTTCCTTCTCACCGACCACCTCCCCTTCGCCCCTGGGGCCCCGCGCCCGGGCCGAGGTGCCCAGGACGCCAGATGGCCGACCCTCGTGGGCTCCCGGCGCCTTGGGCACTCGGCTCCACCCTGCGTCTCCCGGGAGCAGCCACGGCAAGCGCGGGGCTGTCTCGCTCCGAGAAAGACCGGAGGCGCCGCACACCGGGCCAAGAGAGGCCCCCGCCCCGCCCCCGGCCCCACGCCACACCCCACACCCCACACCCCACACCCCATACCCCACACCAGAAGACTAGACCCATGAAAGAATCCCTGGCAGGCCCCCAGGCCAGACCGGGTGCTGGGCAGGAAAGGGAGCCGAACGGGACTGCTGACACCTCACCGGCAGGTCCTCGGGCTCCCCGGGCTCCTCCGGCAGCTCCAGGGCGCCGCCACCTAGGCCAAAGCCCTGCCCACGCACGCCGGCCCTCCCTCCCGGGACAGGTGCCAGGCCACCGCAGCCTCCTGGGTGGGTGGTGTCTTGTCCGAGTGCGTGTGTGCGCGGGTGTGTGCGTGCGTGTGTGTGTTCCTGTGCGTGTGAGTGGGTGTGTGAGCGTTGCGTGCACCCGTGTCTCCGACCCGGTCCCTGTCCCCATGCCGGTCAGGGTCACCGCGTCTGTCCTGGGAGCTGGGGGTGTGGAGGGTCTGGGGGGGTGGGGGGGACTGCGGGTTGGAGAGTCTGTCTCTGGGGCTCTGCGTTCTGGCCGTCTGTGCAGACATCCCTCAGTCTGTGTCTGTCCCTGTGTCTCCGTGGGTATCCCTGTGTCCGTGTAGGTGAGCCGGCCTATCGTGTCTCTGGTCAGGGCCTGTTGCGGGTGGGTGGCGAGGGGAAGCGCGCGGAGGAAGGGTCACGGGGCGGGGCTGCCGCTTCTGGGCTGGTGTGTGGCATCGCCCGTGTCCTCGTGGCCTCGGGTGGGCTGGGAGCGAGGCGGGGTGCAGAGGAGGGGAGAACCGAACCCGTCCAAGCCGTGCCGAGCCGAGCCGAGCCGAGCCGAGCCGAGCCGAGCCGAGCCGAGCAGAGCTGACTGGAGGAGAGTAGAGGAGAGCAGAGGAGAGCAGAGGAGAGGAGAGCATAAGAGAGCAGAGGAGAGGAGAGGAGAGGAGAGCAGAGGAGAGGAGAGGAGAGGAGGGAAGGCCAGGTGGCCAGCTGGGCCAGGCCTAGGGCGCTGGGTGGGCGCTGGGGGGCGCTGTGCTCACCGCGCGCGGGCCCGAGGACACAGCCCCTTGCCACCTGCAGAGGCACGGGGCGGAGGGGCTGGGGAGTCCCGGGATGGGAGAGTGCCCGGAGGGACTTTGGCGAGGCCCCGGGGCCCGCAGGCGTCTGGGCCCCTGGGCGGGCGGGCGGGCGGGGAGGCAGGCGCCAGGACAAGGACAGGCGGAGGGGTGAGCCGCGGCGCGCGCCGGGGCCCGCGAAGCGCGCAGCAGGCTCTTGGGGCGGCCAGCTGCGGCGGCAGGCGTCTACGGCCATACCACCCTGAACGCGCCCGATCTCGTCTGATCTCGGAAGCTAAGCAGGGTCGGGCCTGGTTAGTACTTGGATGGGAGACCGCCTGGGAATACCGGGTGCTGTAGGCTTTTTCTTTCGCCCCCAAACGCTTGTCTTGTTTGGCCTTCCTCTTTTCTCTCCCCCTTCGGCCTCCCTCCCACTCGCTTGGCCGCCAACGCGGCGGCCTCCCAGCAGTCCCTGAACGCCGCAGCCCCTGAGCCCGGTCACCTCGGGCCCCTGACCCCCCCGACCCCTGGCCACCCCAGCCCCAGCATCGCGGGCCCCTGGCCCCAAAAGGGCGGCCCGCTGCACGGGCGGCCGGCCACAACCCAGCCTTTCCGCCTCCACGCCACGAGGCCCAGCCGCGCCTCAGCCGACCTTGGGGGGCTGCTGGCAGGGAGAGGCAGTGTTGGAGGGGGCTCGGGGGCCAGAGGCAGGGAAAGGGGGACCGGGGTGAGGACCACGGCCATGGACGCGGGGAGGGGGTGGGGGCCGACGGGCTGTGGGAGGAGGGCGGGGAGGGGCGGGCCGGGGCCGGGGTTGTGGGGGACAGGAGGCAGGAGCGGGCCTCGACCCCGGGCTCGGGCAACCTCTCCTCGGGCCTGTGCGCCCGGGCCCGGGCCCTGGGCCCTGGATCCCCTAGCGAGGCCCTCGGGCTGCCCCCAGCTCCAAAGCCCACCGGCAGCCCGCCCCACCGCCCCACCCCTCCCGGCGCCCCCGCGACCTGGGCCCACCCTGCCCCTTCTCTCCACCGGGCCTGGGCTCCGCTCAGGCCGGAAGGGCATTCCCTTCCTTCTCACCGACCACCTCCCCTTCGCCCCTGGGGCCCCGCGCCCGGGCCGAGGTGCCCAGGACGCCAGATGGCCGACCCTCGTGGGCTCCCGGCGCCTTGGGCACTCGGCTCCACCCTGCGTCTCCCGGGAGCAGCCACGGCAAGCGCGGGGCTGTCTCGCTCCGAGAAAGACCGGAGGCGCCGCACACCGGGCCAAGAGAGGCCCCCGCCCCGCCCCCGGCCCCACGCCACACCCCACACCCCACACCCCACACCCCATACCCCACACCAGAAGACTAGACCCATGAAAGAATCCCTGGCAGGCCCCCAGGCCAGACCGGGTGCTGGGCAGGAAAGGGAGCCGAACGGGACTGCTGACACCTCACCGGCAGGTCCTCGGGCTCCCCGGGCTCCTCCGGCAGCTCCAGGGCGCCGCCACCTAGGCCAAAGCCCTGCCCACGCACGCCGGCCCTCCCTCCCGGGACAGGTGCCAGGCCACCGCAGCCTCCTGGGTGGGTGGTGTCTTGTCCGAGTGCGTGTGTGCGCGGGTGTGTGCGTGCGTGTGTGTGTTCCTGTGCGTGTGAGTGGGTGTGTGAGCGTTGCGTGCACCCGTGTCTCCGACCCGGTCCCTGTCCCCATGCCGGTCAGGGTCACCGCGTCTGTCCTGGGAGCTGGGGGTGTGGAGGGTCTGGGGGGGTGGGGGGGACTGCGGGTTGGAGAGTCTGTCTCTGGGGCTCTGCGTTCTGGCCGTCTGTGCAGACATCCCTCAGTCTGTGTCTGTCCCTGTGTCTCCGTGGGTATCCCTGTGTCCGTGTAGGTGAGCCGGCCTATCGTGTCTCTGGTCAGGGCCTGTTGCGGGTGGGTGGCGAGGGGAAGCGCGCGGAGGAAGGGTCACGGGGCGGGGCTGCCGCTTCTGGGCTGGTGTGTGGCATCGCCCGTGTCCTCGTGGCCTCGGGTGGGCTGGGAGCGAGGCGGGGTGCAGAGGAGGGGAGAACCGAACCCGTCCAAGCCGTGCCGAGCCGAGCCGAGCCGAGCCGAGCCGAGCCGAGCCGAGCCGAGCAGAGCTGACTGGAGGAGAGTAGAGGAGAGCAGAGGAGAGCAGAGGAGAGGAGAGCATAAGAGAGCAGAGGAGAGGAGAGGAGAGGAGAGCAGAGGAGAGGAGAGGAGAGGAGGGAAGGCCAGGTGGCCAGCTGGGCCAGGCCTAGGGCGCTGGGTGGGCGCTGGGGGGCGCTGTGCTCACCGCGCGCGGGCCCGAGGACACAGCCCCTTGCCACCTGCAGAGGCACGGGGCGGAGGGGCTGGGGAGTCCCGGGATGGGAGAGTGCCCGGAGGGACTTTGGCGAGGCCCCGGGGCCCGCAGGCGTCTGGGCCCCTGGGCGGGCGGGCGGGCGGGGAGGCAGGCGCCAGGACAAGGACAGGCGGAGGGGTGAGCCGCGGCGCGCGCCGGGGCCCGCGAAGCGCGCAGCAGGCTCTTGGGGCGGCCAGCTGCGGCGGCAGGCGTCTACGGCCATACCACCCTGAACGCGCCCGATCTCGTCTGATCTCGGAAGCTAAGCAGGGTCGGGCCTGGTTAGTACTTGGATGGGAGACCGCCTGGGAATACCGGGTGCTGTAGGCTTTTTCTTTCGCCCCCAAACGCTTGTCTTGTTTGGCCTTCCTCTTTTCTCTCCCCCTTCGGCCTCCCTCCCACTCGCTTGGCCGCCAACGCGGCGGCCTCCCAGCAGTCCCTGAACGCCGCAGCCCCTGAGCCCGGTCACCTCGGGCCCCTGACCCCCCCGACCCCTGGCCACCCCAGCCCCAGCATCGCGGGCCCCTGGCCCCAAAAGGGCGGCCCGCTGCACGGGCGGCCGGCCACAACCCAGCCTTTCCGCCTCCACGCCACGAGGCCCAGCCGCGCCTCAGCCGACCTTGGGGGGCTGCTGGCAGGGAGAGGCAGTGTTGGAGGGGGCTCGGGGGCCAGAGGCAGGGAAAGGGGGACCGGGGTGAGGACCACGGCCATGGACGCGGGGAGGGGGTGGGGGCCGACGGGCTGTGGGAGGAGGGCGGGGAGGGGCGGGCCGGGGCCGGGGTTGTGGGGGACAGGAGGCAGGAGCGGGCCTCGACCCCGGGCTCGGGCAACCTCTCCTCGGGCCTGTGCGCCCGGGCCCGGGCCCTGGGCCCTGGATCCCCTAGCGAGGCCCTCGGGCTGCCCCCAGCTCCAAAGCCCACCGGCAGCCCGCCCCACCGCCCCACCCCTCCCGGCGCCCCCGCGACCTGGGCCCACCCTGCCCCTTCTCTCCACCGGGCCTGGGCTCCGCTCAGGCCGGAAGGGCATTCCCTTCCTTCTCACCGACCACCTCCCCTTCGCCCCTGGGGCCCCGCGCCCGGGCCGAGGTGCCCAGGACGCCAGATGGCCGACCCTCGTGGGCTCCCGGCGCCTTGGGCACTCGGCTCCACCCTGCGTCTCCCGGGAGCAGCCACGGCAAGCGCGGGGCTGTCTCGCTCCGAGAAAGACCGGAGGCGCCGCACACCGGGCCAAGAGAGGCCCCCGCCCCGCCCCCGGCCCCACGCCACACCCCACACCCCACACCCCACACCCCATACCCCACACCAGAAGACTAGACCCATGAAAGAATCCCTGGCAGGCCCCCAGGCCAGACCGGGTGCTGGGCAGGAAAGGGAGCCGAACGGGACTGCTGACACCTCACCGGCAGGTCCTCGGGCTCCCCGGGCTCCTCCGGCAGCTCCAGGGCGCCGCCACCTAGGCCAAAGCCCTGCCCACGCACGCCGGCCCTCCCTCCCGGGACAGGTGCCAGGCCACCGCAGCCTCCTGGGTGGGTGGTGTCTTGTCCGAGTGCGTGTGTGCGCGGGTGTGTGCGTGCGTGTGTGTGTTCCTGTGCGTGTGAGTGGGTGTGTGAGCGTTGCGTGCACCCGTGTCTCCGACCCGGTCCCTGTCCCCATGCCGGTCAGGGTCACCGCGTCTGTCCTGGGAGCTGGGGGTGTGGAGGGTCTGGGGGGGTGGGGGGGACTGCGGGTTGGAGAGTCTGTCTCTGGGGCTCTGCGTTCTGGCCGTCTGTGCAGACATCCCTCAGTCTGTGTCTGTCCCTGTGTCTCCGTGGGTATCCCTGTGTCCGTGTAGGTGAGCCGGCCTATCGTGTCTCTGGTCAGGGCCTGTTGCGGGTGGGTGGCGAGGGGAAGCGCGCGGAGGAAGGGTCACGGGGCGGGGCTGCCGCTTCTGGGCTGGTGTGTGGCATCGCCCGTGTCCTCGTGGCCTCGGGTGGGCTGGGAGCGAGGCGGGGTGCAGAGGAGGGGAGAACCGAACCCGTCCAAGCCGTGCCGAGCCGAGCCGAGCCGAGCCGAGCCGAGCCGAGCCGAGCCGAGCCGAGCCGAGCAGAGCTGACTGGAGGAGAGTAGAGGAGAGCAGAGGAGAGCAGAGGAGAGGAGAGCATAAGAGAGCAGAGGAGAGGAGAGGAGAGGAGAGCAGAGGAGAGGAGAGGAGAGGAGGGAAGGCCAGGTGGCCAGCTGGGCCAGGCCTAGGGCGCTGGGTGGGCGCTGGGGGGCGCTGTGCTCACCGCGCGCGGGCCCGAGGACACAGCCCCTTGCCACCTGCAGAGGCACGGGGCGGAGGGGCTGGGGAGTCCCGGGATGGGAGAGTGCCCGGAGGGACTTTGGCGAGGCCCCGGGGCCCGCAGGCGTCTGGGCCCCTGGGCGGGCGGGCGGGCGGGGAGGCAGGCGCCAGGACAAGGACAGGCGGAGGGGTGAGCCGCGGCGCGCGCCGGGGCCCGCGAAGCGCGCAGCAGGCTCTTGGGGCGGCCAGCTGCGGCGGCAGGCGTCTACGGCCATACCACCCTGAACGCGCCCGATCTCGTCTGATCTCGGAAGCTAAGCAGGGTCGGGCCTGGTTAGTACTTGGATGGGAGACCGCCTGGGAATACCGGGTGCTGTAGGCTTTTTCTTTCGCCCCCAAACGCTTGTCTTGTTTGGCCTTCCTCTTTTCTCTCCCCCTTCGGCCTCCCTCCCACTCGCTTGGCCGCCAACGCGGCGGCCTCCCAGCAGTCCCTGAACGCCGCAGCCCCTGAGCCCGGTCACCTCGGGCCCCTGACCCCCCCGACCCCTGGCCACCCCAGCCCCAGCATCGCGGGCCCCTGGCCCCAAAAGGGCGGCCCGCTGCACGGGCGGCCGGCCACAACCCAGCCTTTCCGCCTCCACGCCACGAGGCCCAGCCGCGCCTCAGCCGACCTTGGGGGGCTGCTGGCAGGGAGAGGCAGTGTTGGAGGGGGCTCGGGGGCCAGAGGCAGGGAAAGGGGGACCGGGGTGAGGACCACGGCCATGGACGCGGGGAGGGGGTGGGGGCCGACGGGCTGTGGGAGGAGGGCGGGGAGGGGCGGGCCGGGGCCGGGGTTGTGGGGGACAGGAGGCAGGAGCGGGCCTCGACCCCGGGCTCGGGCAACCTCTCCTCGGGCCTGTGCGCCCGGGCCCGGGCCCTGGGCCCTGGATCCCCTAGCGAGGCCCTCGGGCTGCCCCCAGCTCCAAAGCCCACCGGCAGCCCGCCCCACCGCCCCACCCCTCCCGGCGCCCCCGCGACCTGGGCCCACCCTGCCCCTTCTCTCCACCGGGCCTGGGCTCCGCTCAGGCCGGAAGGGCATTCCCTTCCTTCTCACCGACCACCTCCCCTTCGCCCCTGGGGCCCCGCGCCCGGGCCGAGGTGCCCAGGACGCCAGATGGCCGACCCTCGTGGGCTCCCGGCGCCTTGGGCACTCGGCTCCACCCTGCGTCTCCCGGGAGCAGCCACGGCAAGCGCGGGGCTGTCTCGCTCCGAGAAAGACCGGAGGCGCCGCACACCGGGCCAAGAGAGGCCCCCGCCCCGCCCCCGGCCCCACGCCACACCCCACACCCCACACCCCACACCCCATACCCCACACCAGAAGACTAGACCCATGAAAGAATCCCTGGCAGGCCCCCAGGCCAGACCGGGTGCTGGGCAGGAAAGGGAGCCGAACGGGACTGCTGACACCTCACCGGCAGGTCCTCGGGCTCCCCGGGCTCCTCCGGCAGCTCCAGGGCGCCGCCACCTAGGCCAAAGCCCTGCCCACGCACGCCGGCCCTCCCTCCCGGGACAGGTGCCAGGCCACCGCAGCCTCCTGGGTGGGTGGTGTCTTGTCCGAGTGCGTGTGTGCGCGGGTGTGTGCGTGCGTGTGTGTGTTCCTGTGCGTGTGAGTGGGTGTGTGAGCGTTGCGTGCACCCGTGTCTCCGACCCGGTCCCTGTCCCCATGCCGGTCAGGGTCACCGCGTCTGTCCTGGGAGCTGGGGGTGTGGAGGGTCTGGGGGGGTGGGGGGGACTGCGGGTTGGAGAGTCTGTCTCTGGGGCTCTGCGTTCTGGCCGTCTGTGCAGACATCCCTCAGTCTGTGTCTGTCCCTGTGTCTCCGTGGGTATCCCTGTGTCCGTGTAGGTGAGCCGGCCTATCGTGTCTCTGGTCAGGGCCTGTTGCGGGTGGGTGGCGAGGGGAAGCGCGCGGAGGAAGGGTCACGGGGCGGGGCTGCCGCTTCTGGGCTGGTGTGTGGCATCGCCCGTGTCCTCGTGGCCTCGGGTGGGCTGGGAGCGAGGCGGGGTGCAGAGGAGGGGAGAACCGAACCCGTCCAAGCCGTGCCGAGCCGAGCCGAGCCGAGCCGAGCCGAGCCGAGCCGAGCCGAGCAGAGCTGACTGGAGGAGAGTAGAGGAGAGCAGAGGAGAGCAGAGGAGAGGAGAGCATAAGAGAGCAGAGGAGAGGAGAGGAGAGGAGAGCAGAGGAGAGGAGAGGAGAGGAGGGAAGGCCAGGTGGCCAGCTGGGCCAGGCCTAGGGCGCTGGGTGGGCGCTGGGGGGCGCTGTGCTCACCGCGCGCGGGCCCGAGGACACAGCCCCTTGCCACCTGCAGAGGCACGGGGCGGAGGGGCTGGGGAGTCCCGGGATGGGAGAGTGCCCGGAGGGACTTTGGCGAGGCCCCGGGGCCCGCAGGCGTCTGGGCCCCTGGGCGGGCGGGCGGGCGGGGAGGCAGGCGCCAGGACAAGGACAGGCGGAGGGGTGAGCCGCGGCGCGCGCCGGGGCCCGCGAAGCGCGCAGCAGGCTCTTGGGGCGGCCAGCTGCGGCGGCAGGCGTCTACGGCCATACCACCCTGAACGCGCTCGATCTCGTCTGATCTCGGAAGCTAAGCAGGGTCGGGCCTGGTTAGTACTTGGATGGGAGACCGCCTGGGAATACCGGGTGCTGTAGGCTTTTTCTTTCGCCCCCAAACGCTTGTCTTGTTTGGCCTTCCTCTTTTCTCTCCCCCTTCGGCCTCCCTCCCACTCGCTTGGCCGCCAACGCGGCGGCCTCCCAGCAGTCCCTGAACGCCGCAGCCCCTGAGCCCGGTCACCTCGGGCCCCTGACCCCCCCGACCCCTGGCCACCCCAGCCCCAGCATCGCGGGCCCCTGGCCCCAAAAGGGCGGCCCGCTGCACGGGCGGCCGGCCACAACCCAGCCTTTCCGCCTCCACGCCACGAGGCCCAGCCGCGCCTCAGCCGACCTTGGGGGGCTGCTGGCAGGGAGAGGCAGTGTTGGAGGGGGCTCGGGGGCCAGAGGCAGGGAAAGGGGGACCGGGGTGAGGACCACGGCCATGGACGCGGGGAGGGGGTGGGGGCCGACGGGCTGTGGGAGGAGGGCGGGGAGGGGCGGGCCGGGGCCGGGGTTGTGGGGGACAGGAGGCAGGAGCGGGCCTCGACCCCGGGCTCGGGCAACCTCTCCTCGGGCCTGTGCGCCCGGGCCCGGGCCCTGGGCCCTGGATCCCCTAGCGAGGCCCTCGGGCTGCCCCCAGCTCCAAAGCCCACCGGCAGCCCGCCCCACCGCCCCACCCCTCCCGGCGCCCCCGCGACCTGGGCCCACCCTGCCCCTTCTCTCCACCGGGCCTGGGCTCCGCTCAGGCCGGAAGGGCATTCCCTTCCTTCTCACCGACCACCTCCCCTTCGCCCCTGGGGCCCCGCGCCCGGGCCGAGGTGCCCAGGACGCCAGATGGCCGACCCTCGTGGGCTCCCGGCGCCTTGGGCACTCGGCTCCACCCTGCGTCTCCCGGGAGCAGCCACGGCAAGCGCGGGGCTGTCTCGCTCCGAGAAAGACCGGAGGCGCCGCACACCGGGCCAAGAGAGGCCCCCGCCCCGCCCCCGGCCCCACGCCACACCCCACACCCCACACCCCACACCCCATACCCCACACCAGAAGACTAGACCCATGAAAGAATCCCTGGCAGGCCCCCAGGCCAGACCGGGTGCTGGGCAGGAAAGGGAGCCGAACGGGACTGCTGACACCTCACCGGCAGGTCCTCGGGCTCCCCGGGCTCCTCCGGCAGCTCCAGGGCGCCGCCACCTAGGCCAAAGCCCTGCCCACGCACGCCGGCCCTCCCTCCCGGGACAGGTGCCAGGCCACCGCAGCCTCCTGGGTGGGTGGTGTCTTGTCCGAGTGCGTGTGTGCGCGGGTGTGTGCGTGCGTGTGTGTGTTCCTGTGCGTGTGAGTGGGTGTGTGAGCGTTGCGTGCACCCGTGTCTCCGACCCGGTCCCTGTCCCCATGCCGGTCAGGGTCACCGCGTCTGTCCTGGGAGCTGGGGGTGTGGAGGGTCTGGGGGGGTGGGGGGGACTGCGGGTTGGAGAGTCTGTCTCTGGGGCTCTGCGTTCTGGCCGTCTGTGCAGACATCCCTCAGTCTGTGTCTGTCCCTGTGTCTCCGTGGGTATCCCTGTGTCCGTGTAGGTGAGCCGGCCTATCGTGTCTCTGGTCAGGGCCTGTTGCGGGTGGGTGGCGAGGGGAAGCGCGCGGAGGAAGGGTCACGGGGCGGGGCTGCCGCTTCTGGGCTGGTGTGTGGCATCGCCCGTGTCCTCGTGGCCTCGGGTGGGCTGGGAGCGAGGCGGGGTGCAGAGGAGGGGAGAACCGAACCCGTCCAAGCCGTGCCGAGCCGAGCCGAGCCGAGCCGAGCCGAGCCGAGCCGAGCCGAGCAGAGCTGACTGGAGGAGAGTAGAGGAGAGCAGAGGAGAGCAGAGGAGAGGAGAGCATAAGAGAGCAGAGGAGAGGAGAGGAGAGGAGAGCAGAGGAGAGGAGAGGAGAGGAGGGAAGGCCAGGTGGCCAGCTGGGCCAGGCCTAGGGCGCTGGGTGGGCGCTGGGGGGCGCTGTGCTCACCGCGCGCGGGCCCGAGGACACAGCCCCTTGCCACCTGCAGAGGCACGGGGCGGAGGGGCTGGGGAGTCCCGGGATGGGAGAGTGCCCGGAGGGACTTTGGCGAGGCCCCGGGGCCCGCAGGCGTCTGGGCCCCTGGGCGGGCGGGCGGGCGGGGAGGCAGGCGCCAGGACAAGGACAGGCGGAGGGGTGAGCCGCGGCGCGCGCCGGGGCCCGCGAAGCGCGCAGCAGGCTCTTGGGGCGGCCAGCTGCGGCGGCAGGCGTCTACGGCCATACCACCCTGAACGCGCCCGATCTCGTCTGATCTCGGAAGCTAAGCAGGGTCGGGCCTGGTTAGTACTTGGATGGGAGACCGCCTGGGAATACCGGGTGCTGTAGGCTTTTTCTTTCGCCCCCAAACGCTTGTCTTGTTTGGCCTTCCTCTTTTCTCTCCCCCTTCGGCCTCCCTCCCACTCGCTTGGCCGCCAACGCGGCGGCCTCCCAGCAGTCCCTGAACGCCGCAGCCCCTGAGCCCGGTCACCTCGGGCCCCTGACCCCCCCGACCCCTGGCCACCCCAGCCCCAGCATCGCGGGCCCCTGGCCCCAAAAGGGCGGCCCGCTGCACGGGCGGCCGGCCACAACCCAGCCTTTCCGCCTCCACGCCACGAGGCCCAGCCGCGCCTCAGCCGACCTTGGGGGGCTGCTGGCAGGGAGAGGCAGTGTTGGAGGGGGCTCGGGGGCCAGAGGCAGGGAAAGGGGGACCGGGGTGAGGACCACGGCCATGGACGCGGGGAGGGGGTGGGGGCCGACGGGCTGTGGGAGGAGGGCGGGGAGGGGCGGGCCGGGGCCGGGGTTGTGGGGGACAGGAGGCAGGAGCGGGCCTCGACCCCGGGCTCGGGCAACCTCTCCTCGGGCCTGTGCGCCCGGGCCCGGGCCCTGGGCCCTGGATCCCCTAGCGAGGCCCTCGGGCTGCCCCCAGCTCCAAAGCCCACCGGCAGCCCGCCCCACCGCCCCACCCCTCCCGGCGCCCCCGCGACCTGGGCCCACCCTGCCCCTTCTCTCCACCGGGCCTGGGCTCCGCTCAGGCCGGAAGGGCATTCCCTTCCTTCTCACCGACCACCTCCCCTTCGCCCCTGGGGCCCCGCGCCCGGGCCGAGGTGCCCAGGACGCCAGATGGCCGACCCTCGTGGGCTCCCGGCGCCTTGGGCACTCGGCTCCACCCTGCGTCTCCCGGGAGCAGCCACGGCAAGCGCGGGGCTGTCTCGCTCCGAGAAAGACCGGAGGCGCCGCACACCGGGCCAAGAGAGGCCCCCGCCCCGCCCCCGGCCCCACGCCACACCCCACACCCCACACCCCACACCCCATACCCCACACCAGAAGACTAGACCCATGAAAGAATCCCTGGCAGGCCCCCAGGCCAGACCGGGTGCTGGGCAGGAAAGGGAGCCGAACGGGACTGCTGACACCTCACCGGCAGGTCCTCGGGCTCCCCGGGCTCCTCCGGCAGCTCCAGGGCGCCGCCACCTAGGCCAAAGCCCTGCCCACGCACGCCGGCCCTCCCTCCCGGGACAGGTGCCAGGCCACCGCAGCCTCCTGGGTGGGTGGTGTCTTGTCCGAGTGCGTGTGTGCGCGGGTGTGTGCGTGCGTGTGTGTGTTCCTGTGCGTGTGAGTGGGTGTGTGAGCGTTGCGTGCACCCGTGTCTCCGACCCGGTCCCTGTCCCCATGCCGGTCAGGGTCACCGCGTCTGTCCTGGGAGCTGGGGGTGTGGAGGGTCTGGGGGGGTGGGGGGGACTGCGGGTTGGAGAGTCTGTCTCTGGGGCTCTGCGTTCTGGCCGTCTGTGCAGACATCCCTCAGTCTGTGTCTGTCCCTGTGTCTCCGTGGGTATCCCTGTGTCCGTGTAGGTGAGCCGGCCTATCGTGTCTCTGGTCAGGGCCTGTTGCGGGTGGGTGGCGAGGGGAAGCGCGCGGAGGAAGGGTCACGGGGCGGGGCTGCCGCTTCTGGGCTGGTGTGTGGCATCGCCCGTGTCCTCGTGGCCTCGGGTGGGCTGGGAGCGAGGCGGGGTGCAGAGGAGGGGAGAACCGAACCCGTCCAAGCCGTGCCGAGCCGAGCCGAGCCGAGCCGAGCCGAGCCGAGCCGAGCAGAGCTGACTGGAGGAGAGTAGAGGAGAGCAGAGGAGAGCAGAGGAGAGGAGAGCATAAGAGAGCAGAGGAGAGGAGAGGAGAGGAGAGCAGAGGAGAGGAGAGGAGAGGAGGGAAGGCCAGGTGGCCAGCTGGGCCAGGCCTAGGGCGCTGGGTGGGCGCTGGGGGGCGCTGTGCTCACCGCGCGCGGGCCCGAGGACACAGCCCCTTGCCACCTGCAGAGGCACGGGGCGGAGGGGCTGGGGAGTCCCGGGATGGGAGAGTGCCCGGAGGGACTTTGGCGAGGCCCCGGGGCCCGCAGGCGTCTGGGCCCCTGGGCGGGCGGGCGGGCGGGGAGGCAGGCGCCAGGACAAGGACAGGCGGAGGGGTGAGCCGCGGCGCGCGCCGGGGCCCGCGAAGCGCGCAGCAGGCTCTTGGGGCGGCCAGCTGCGGCGGCAGGCGTCTACGGCCATACCACCCTGAACGCGCCCGATCTCGTCTGATCTCGGAAGCTAAGCAGGGTCGGGCCTGGTTAGTACTTGGATGGGAGACCGCCTGGGAATACCGGGTGCTGTAGGCTTTTTCTTTCGCCCCCAAACGCTTGTCTTGTTTGGCCTTCCTCTTTTCTCTCCCCCTTCGGCCTCCCTCCCACTCGCTTGGCCGCCAACGCGGCGGCCTCCCAGCAGTCCCTGAACGCCGCAGCCCCTGAGCCCGGTCACCTCGGGCCCCTGACCCCCCCGACCCCTGGCCACCCCAGCCCCAGCATCGCGGGCCCCTGGCCCCAAAAGGGCGGCCCGCTGCACGGGCGGCCGGCCACAACCCAGCCTTTCCGCCTCCACGCCACGAGGCCCAGCCGCGCCTCAGCCGACCTTGGGGGGCTGCTGGCAGGGAGAGGCAGTGTTGGAGGGGGCTCGGGGGCCAGAGGCAGGGAAAGGGGGACCGGGGTGAGGACCACGGCCATGGACGCGGGGAGGGGGTGGGGGCCGACGGGCTGTGGGAGGAGGGCGGGGAGGGGCGGGCCGGGGCCGGGGTTGTGGGGGACAGGAGGCAGGAGCGGGCCTCGACCCCGGGCTCGGGCAACCTCTCCTCGGGCCTGTGCGCCCGGGCCCGGGCCCTGGGCCCTGGATCCCCTAGCGAGGCCCTCGGGCTGCCCCCAGCTCCAAAGCCCACCGGCAGCCCGCCCCACCGCCCCACCCCTCCCGGCGCCCCCGCGACCTGGGCCCACCCTGCCCCTTCTCTCCACCGGGCCTGGGCTCCGCTCAGGCCGGAAGGGCATTCCCTTCCTTCTCACCGACCACCTCCCCTTCGCCCCTGGGGCCCCGCGCCCGGGCCGAGGTGCCCAGGACGCCAGATGGCCGACCCTCGTGGGCTCCCGGCGCCTTGGGCACTCGGCTCCACCCTGCGTCTCCCGGGAGCAGCCACGGCAAGCGCGGGGCTGTCTCGCTCCGAGAAAGACCGGAGGCGCCGCACACCGGGCCAAGAGAGGCCCCCGCCCCGCCCCCGGCCCCACGCCACACCCCACACCCCACACCCCACACCCCATACCCCACACCAGAAGACTAGACCCATGAAAGAATCCCTGGCAGGCCCCCAGGCCAGACCGGGTGCTGGGCAGGAAAGGGAGCCGAACGGGACTGCTGACACCTCACCGGCAGGTCCTCGGGCTCCCCGGGCTCCTCCGGCAGCTCCAGGGCGCCGCCACCTAGGCCAAAGCCCTGCCCACGCACGCCGGCCCTCCCTCCCGGGACAGGTGCCAGGCCACCGCAGCCTCCTGGGTGGGTGGTGTCTTGTCCGAGTGCGTGTGTGCGCGGGTGTGTGCGTGCGTGTGTGTGTTCCTGTGCGTGTGAGTGGGTGTGTGAGCGTTGCGTGCACCCGTGTCTCCGACCCGGTCCCTGTCCCCATGCCGGTCAGGGTCACCGCGTCTGTCCTGGGAGCTGGGGGTGTGGAGGGTCTGGGGGGGTGGGGGGGACTGCGGGTTGGAGAGTCTGTCTCTGGGGCTCTGCGTTCTGGCCGTCTGTGCAGACATCCCTCAGTCTGTGTCTGTCCCTGTGTCTCCGTGGGTATCCCTGTGTCCGTGTAGGTGAGCCGGCCTATCGTGTCTCTGGTCAGGGCCTGTTGCGGGTGGGTGGCGAGGGGAAGCGCGCGGAGGAAGGGTCACGGGGCGGGGCTGCCGCTTCTGGGCTGGTGTGTGGCATCGCCCGTGTCCTCGTGGCCTCGGGTGGGCTGGGAGCGAGGCGGGGTGCAGAGGAGGGGAGAACCGAACCCGTCCAAGCCGTGCCGAGCCGAGCCGAGCCGAGCCGAGCCGAGCCGAGCCGAGCCGAGCAGAGCTGACTGGAGGAGAGTAGAGGAGAGCAGAGGAGAGCAGAGGAGAGGAGAGCATAAGAGAGCAGAGGAGAGGAGAGGAGAGGAGAGCAGAGGAGAGGAGAGGAGAGGAGGGAAGGCCAGGTGGCCAGCTGGGCCAGGCCTAGGGCGCTGGGTGGGCGCTGGGGGGCGCTGTGCTCACCGCGCGCGGGCCCGAGGACACAGCCCCTTGCCACCTGCAGAGGCACGGGGCGGAGGGGCTGGGGAGTCCCGGGATGGGAGAGTGCCCGGAGGGACTTTGGCGAGGCCCCGGGGCCCGCAGGCGTCTGGGCCCCTGGGCGGGCGGGCGGGCGGGGAGGCAGGCGCCAGGACAAGGACAGGCGGAGGGGTGAGCCGCGGCGCGCGCCGGGGCCCGCGAAGCGCGCAGCAGGCTCTTGGGGCGGCCAGCTGCGGCGGCAGGCGTCTACGGCCATACCACCCTGAACGCGCCCGATCTCGTCTGATCTCGGAAGCTAAGCAGGGTCGGGCCTGGTTAGTACTTGGATGGGAGACCGCCTGGGAATACCGGGTGCTGTAGGCTTTTTCTTTCGCCCCCAAACGCTTGTCTTGTTTGGCCTTCCTCTTTTCTCTCCCCCTTCGGCCTCCCTCCCACTCGCTTGGCCGCCAACGCGGCGGCCTCCCAGCAGTCCCTGAACGCCGCAGCCCCTGAGCCCGGTCACCTCGGGCCCCTGACCCCCCCGACCCCTGGCCACCCCAGCCCCAGCATCGCGGGCCCCTGGCCCCAAAAGGGCGGCCCGCTGCACGGGCGGCCGGCCACAACCCAGCCTTTCCGCCTCCACGCCACGAGGCCCAGCCGCGCCTCAGCCGACCTTGGGGGGCTGCTGGCAGGGAGAGGCAGTGTTGGAGGGGGCTCGGGGGCCAGAGGCAGGGAAAGGGGGACCGGGGTGAGGACCACGGCCATGGACGCGGGGAGGGGGTGGGGGCCGACGGGCTGTGGGAGGAGGGCGGGGAGGGGCGGGCCGGGGCCGGGGTTGTGGGGGACAGGAGGCAGGAGCGGGCCTCGACCCCGGGCTCGGGCAACCTCTCCTCGGGCCTGTGCGCCCGGGCCCGGGCCCTGGGCCCTGGATCCCCTAGCGAGGCCCTCGGGCTGCCCCCAGCTCCAAAGCCCACCGGCAGCCCGCCCCACCGCCCCACCCCTCCCGGCGCCCCCGCGACCTGGGCCCACCCTGCCCCTTCTCTCCACCGGGCCTGGGCTCCGCTCAGGCCGGAAGGGCATTCCCTTCCTTCTCACCGACCACCTCCCCTTCGCCCCTGGGGCCCCGCGCCCGGGCCGAGGTGCCCAGGACGCCAGATGGCCGACCCTCGTGGGCTCCCGGCGCCTTGGGCACTCGGCTCCACCCTGCGTCTCCCGGGAGCAGCCACGGCAAGCGCGGGGCTGTCTCGCTCCGAGAAAGACCGGAGGCGCCGCACACCGGGCCAAGAGAGGCCCCCGCCCCGCCCCCGGCCCCACGCCACACCCCACACCCCACACCCCACACCCCATACCCCACACCAGAAGACTAGACCCATGAAAGAATCCCTGGCAGGCCCCCAGGCCAGACCGGGTGCTGGGCAGGAAAGGAAAGGGAGCCGAACGGGACTGCTGACACCTCACCGGCAGGTCCTCGGGCTCCCCGGGCTCCTCCGGCAGCTCCAGGGCGCCGCCACCTAGGCCAAAGCCCTGCCCACGCACGCCGGCCCTCCCTCCCGGGACAGGTGCCAGGCCACCGCAGCCTCCTGGGTGGGTGGTGTCTTGTCCGAGTGCGTGTGTGCGCGGGTGTGTGCGTGCGTGTGTGTGTTCCTGTGCGTGTGAGTGGGTGTGTGAGCGTTGCGTGCACCCGTGTCTCCGACCCGGTCCCTGTCCCCATGCCGGTCAGGGTCACCGCGTCTGTCCTGGGAGCTGGGGGTGTGGAGGGTCTGGGGGGGTGGGGGGGACTGCGGGTTGGAGAGTCTGTCTCTGGGGCTCTGCGTTCTGGCCGTCTGTGCAGACATCCCTCAGTCTGTGTCTGTCCCTGTGTCTCCGTGGGTATCCCTGTGTCCGTGTAGGTGAGCCGGCCTATCGTGTCTCTGGTCAGGGCCTGTTGCGGGTGGGTGGCGAGGGGAAGCGCGCGGAGGAAGGGTCACGGGGCGGGGCTGCCGCTTCTGGGCTGGTGTGTGGCATCGCCCGTGTCCTCGTGGCCTCGGGTGGGCTGGGAGCGAGGCGGGGTGCAGAGGAGGGGAGAACCGAACCCGTCCAAGCCGTGCCGAGCCGAGCCGAGCCGAGCCGAGCCGAGCCGAGCCGAGCCGAGCAGAGCTGACTGGAGGAGAGTAGAGGAGAGCAGAGGAGAGCAGAGGAGAGGAGAGCATAAGAGAGCAGAGGAGAGGAGAGGAGAGGAGAGCAGAGGAGAGGAGAGGAGAGGAGGGAAGGCCAGGTGGCCAGCTGGGCCAGGCCTAGGGCGCTGGGTGGGCGCTGGGGGGCGCTGTGCTCACCGCGCGCGGGCCCGAGGACACAGCCCCTTGCCACCTGCAGAGGCACGGGGCGGAGGGGCTGGGGAGTCCCGGGATGGGAGAGTGCCCGGAGGGACTTTGGCGAGGCCCCGGGGCCCGCAGGCGTCTGGGCCCCTGGGCGGGCGGGCGGGCGGGGAGGCAGGCGCCAGGACAAGGACAGGCGGAGGGGTGAGCCGCGGCGCGCGCCGGGGCCCGCGAAGCGCGCAGCAGGCTCTTGGGGCGGCCAGCTGCGGCGGCAGGCGTCTACGGCCATACCACCCTGAACGCGCCCGATCTCGTCTGATCTCGGAAGCTAAGCAGGGTCGGGCCTGGTTAGTACTTGGATGGGAGACCGCCTGGGAATACCGGGTGCTGTAGGCTTTTTCTTTCGCCCCCAAACGCTTGTCTTGTTTGGCCTTCCTCTTTTCTCTCCCCCTTCGGCCTCCCTCCCACTCGCTTGGCCGCCAACGCGGCGGCCTCCCAGCAGTCCCTGAACGCCGCAGCCCCTGAGCCCGGTCACCTCGGGCCCCTGACCCCCCCGACCCCTGGCCACCCCAGCCCCAGCATCGCGGGCCCCTGGCCCCAAAAGGGCGGCCCGCTGCACGGGCGGCCGGCCACAACCCAGCCTTTCCGCCTCCACGCCACGAGGCCCAGCCGCGCCTCAGCCGACCTTGGGGGGCTGCTGGCAGGGAGAGGCAGTGTTGGAGGGGGCTCGGGGGCCAGAGGCAGGGAAAGGGGGACCGGGGTGAGGACCACGGCCATGGACGCGGGGAGGGGGTGGGGGCCGACGGGCTGTGGGAGGAGGGCGGGGAGGGGCGGGCCGGGGCCGGGGTTGTGGGGGACAGGAGGCAGGAGCGGGCCTCGACCCCGGGCTCGGGCAACCTCTCCTCGGGCCTGTGCGCCCGGGCCCGGGCCCTGGGCCCTGGATCCCCTAGCGAGGCCCTCGGGCTGCCCCCAGCTCCAAAGCCCACCGGCAGCCCGCCCCACCGCCCCACCCCTCCCGGCGCCCCCGCGACCTGGGCCCACCCTGCCCCTTCTCTCCACCGGGCCTGGGCTCCGCTCAGGCCGGAAGGGCATTCCCTTCCTTCTCACCGACCACCTCCCCTTCGCCCCTGGGGCCCCGCGCCCGGGCCGAGGTGCCCAGGACGCCAGATGGCCGACCCTCGTGGGCTCCCGGCGCCTTGGGCACTCGGCTCCACCCTGCGTCTCCCGGGAGCAGCCACGGCAAGCGCGGGGCTGTCTCGCTCCGAGAAAGACCGGAGGCGCCGCACACCGGGCCAAGAGAGGCCCCCGCCCCGCCCCCGGCCCCACGCCACACCCCACACCCCACACCCCACACCCCATACCCCACACCAGAAGACTAGACCCATGAAAGAATCCCTGGCAGGCCCCCAGGCCAGACCGGGTGCTGGGCAGGAAAGGGAGCCGAACGGGACTGCTGACACCTCACCGGCAGGTCCTCGGGCTCCCCGGGCTCCTCCGGCAGCTCCAGGGCGCCGCCACCTAGGCCAAAGCCCTGCCCACGCACGCCGGCCCTCCCTCCCGGGACAGGTGCCAGGCCACCGCAGCCTCCTGGGTGGGTGGTGTCTTGTCCGAGTGCGTGTGTGCGCGGGTGTGTGCGTGCGTGTGTGTGTTCCTGTGCGTGTGAGTGGGTGTGTGAGCGTTGCGTGCACCCGTGTCTCCGACCCGGTCCCTGTCCCCATGCCGGTCAGGGTCACCGCGTCTGTCCTGGGAGCTGGGGGTGTGGAGGGTCTGGGGGGGTGGGGGGGACTGCGGGTTGGAGAGTCTGTCTCTGGGGCTCTGCGTTCTGGCCGTCTGTGCAGACATCCCTCAGTCTGTGTCTGTCCCTGTGTCTCCGTGGGTATCCCTGTGTCCGTGTAGGTGAGCCGGCCTATCGTGTCTCTGGTCAGGGCCTGTTGCGGGTGGGTGGCGAGGGGAAGCGCGCGGAGGAAGGGTCACGGGGCGGGGCTGCCGCTTCTGGGCTGGTGTGTGGCATCGCCCGTGTCCTCGTGGCCTCGGGTGGGCTGGGAGCGAGGCGGGGTGCAGAGGAGGGGAGAACCGAACCCGTCCAAGCCGTGCCGAGCCGAGCCGAGCCGAGCCGAGCCGAGCCGAGCCGAGCAGAGCTGACTGGAGGAGAGTAGAGGAGAGCAGAGGAGAGCAGAGGAGAGGAGAGCATAAGAGAGCAGAGGAGAGGAGAGGAGAGGAGAGCAGAGGAGAGGAGAGGAGAGGAGGGAAGGCCAGGTGGCCAGCTGGGCCAGGCCTAGGGCGCTGGGTGGGCGCTGGGGGGCGCTGTGCTCACCGCGCGCGGGCCCGAGGACACAGCCCCTTGCCACCTGCAGAGGCACGGGGCGGAGGGGCTGGGGAGTCCCGGGATGGGAGAGTGCCCGGAGGGACTTTGGCTTTGGCGAGGCCCCGGGGCCCGCAGGCGTCTGGGCCCCTGGGCGGGCGGGCGGGCGGGGAGGCAGGCGCCAGGACAAGGACAGGCGGAGGGGTGAGCCGCGGCGCGCGCCGGGGCCCGCGAAGCGCGCAGCAGGCTCTTGGGGCGGCCAGCTGCGGCGGCAGGCGTCTACGGCCATACCACCCTGAACGCGCCCGATCTCGTCTGATCTCGGAAGCTAAGCAGGGTCGGGCCTGGTTAGTACTTGGATGGGAGACCGCCTGGGAATACCGGGTGCTGTAGGCTTTTTCTTTCGCCCCCAAACGCTTGTCTTGTTTGGCCTTCCTCTTTTCTCTCCCCCTTCGGCCTCCCTCCCACTCGCTTGGCCGCCAACGCGGCGGCCTCCCAGCAGTCCCTGAACGCCGCAGCCCCTGAGCCCGGTCACCTCGGGCCCCTGACCCCCCCGACCCCTGGCCACCCCAGCCCCAGCATCGCGGGCCCCTGGCCCCAAAAGGGCGGCCCGCTGCACGGGCGGCCGGCCACAACCCAGCCTTTCCGCCTCCACGCCACGAGGCCCAGCCGCGCCTCAGCCGACCTTGGGGGGCTGCTGGCAGGGAGAGGCAGTGTTGGAGGGGGCTCGGGGGCCAGAGGCAGGGAAAGGGGGACCGGGGTGAGGACCACGGCCATGGACGCGGGGAGGGGGTGGGGGCCGACGGGCTGTGGGAGGAGGGCGGGGAGGGGCGGGCCGGGGCCGGGGTTGTGGGGGACAGGAGGCAGGAGCGGGCCTCGACCCCGGGCTCGGGCAACCTCTCCTCGGGCCTGTGCGCCCGGGCCCGGGCCCTGGGCCCTGGATCCCCTAGCGAGGCCCTCGGGCTGCCCCCAGCTCCAAAGCCCACCGGCAGCCCGCCCCACCGCCCCACCCCTCCCGGCGCCCCCGCGACCTGGGCCCACCCTGCCCCTTCTCTCCACCGGGCCTGGGCTCCGCTCAGGCCGGAAGGGCATTCCCTTCCTTCTCACCGACCACCTCCCCTTCGCCCCTGGGGCCCCGCGCCCGGGCCGAGGTGCCCAGGACGCCAGATGGCCGACCCTCGTGGGCTCCCGGCGCCTTGGGCACTCGGCTCCACCCTGCGTCTCCCGGGAGCAGCCACGGCAAGCGCGGGGCTGTCTCGCTCCGAGAAAGACCGGAGGCGCCGCACACCGGGCCAAGAGAGGCCCCCGCCCCGCCCCCGGCCCCACGCCACACCCCACACCCCACACCCCACACCCCATACCCCACACCAGAAGACTAGACCCATGAAAGAATCCCTGGCAGGCCCCCAGGCCAGACCGGGTGCTGGGCAGGAAAGGGAGCCGAACGGGACTGCTGACACCTCACCGGCAGGTCCTCGGGCTCCCCGGGCTCCTCCGGCAGCTCCAGGGCGCCGCCACCTAGGCCAAAGCCCTGCCCACGCACGCCGGCCCTCCCTCCCGGGACAGGTGCCAGGCCACCGCAGCCTCCTGGGTGGGTGGTGTCTTGTCCGAGTGCGTGTGTGCGCGGGTGTGTGCGTGCGTGTGTGTGTTCCTGTGCGTGTGAGTGGGTGTGTGAGCGTTGCGTGCACCCGTGTCTCCGACCCGGTCCCTGTCCCCATGCCGGTCAGGGTCACCGCGTCTGTCCTGGGAGCTGGGGGTGTGGAGGGTCTGGGGGGGTGGGGGGGACTGCGGGTTGGAGAGTCTGTCTCTGGGGCTCTGCGTTCTGGCCGTCTGTGCAGACATCCCTCAGTCTGTGTCTGTCCCTGTGTCTCCGTGGGTATCCCTGTGTCCGTGTAGGTGAGCCGGCCTATCGTGTCTCTGGTCAGGGCCTGTTGCGGGTGGGTGGCGAGGGGAAGCGCGCGGAGGAAGGGTCACGGGGCGGGGCTGCCGCTTCTGGGCTGGTGTGTGGCATCGCCCGTGTCCTCGTGGCCTCGGGTGGGCTGGGAGCGAGGCGGGGTGCAGAGGAGGGGAGAACCGAACCCGTCCAAGCCGTGCCGAGCCGAGCCGAGCCGAGCCGAGCCGAGCCGAGCCGAGCCGAGCAGAGCTGACTGGAGGAGAGTAGAGGAGAGCAGAGGAGAGCAGAGGAGAGGAGAGCATAAGAGAGCAGAGGAGAGGAGAGGAGAGGAGAGCAGAGGAGAGGAGAGGAGAGGAGGGAAGGCCAGGTGGCCAGCTGGGCCAGGCCTAGGGCGCTGGGTGGGCGCTGGGGGGCGCTGTGCTCACCGCGCGCGGGCCCGAGGACACAGCCCCTTGCCACCTGCAGAGGCACGGGGCGGAGGGGCTGGGGAGTCCCGGGATGGGAGAGTGCCCGGAGGGACTTTGGCGAGGCCCCGGGGCCCGCAGGCGTCTGGGCCCCTGGGCGGGCGGGCGGGCGGGGAGGCAGGCGCCAGGACAAGGACAGGCGGAGGGGTGAGCCGCGGCGCGCGCCGGGGCCCGCGAAGCGCGCAGCAGGCTCTTGGGGCGGCCAGCTGCGGCGGCAGGCGTCTACGGCCATACCACCCTGAACGCGCCCGATCTCGTCTGATCTCGGAAGCTAAGCAGGGTCGGGCCTGGTTAGTACTTGGATGGGAGACCGCCTGGGAATACCGGGTGCTGTAGGCTTTTTCTTTCGCCCCCAAACGCTTGTCTTGTTTGGCCTTCCTCTTTTCTCTCCCCCTTCGGCCTCCCTCCCACTCGCTTGGCCGCCAACGCGGCGGCCTCCCAGCAGTCCCTGAACGCCGCAGCCCCTGAGCCCGGTCACCTCGGGCCCCTGACCCCCCCGACCCCTGGCCACCCCAGCCCCAGCATCGCGGGCCCCTGGCCCCAAAAGGGCGGCCCGCTGCACGGGCGGCCGGCCACAACCCAGCCTTTCCGCCTCCACGCCACGAGGCCCAGCCGCGCCTCAGCCGACCTTGGGGGGCTGCTGGCAGGGAGAGGCAGTGTTGGAGGGGGCTCGGGGGCCAGAGGCAGGGAAAGGGGGACCGGGGTGAGGACCACGGCCATGGACGCGGGGAGGGGGTGGGGGCCGACGGGCTGTGGGAGGAGGGCGGGGAGGGGCGGGCCGGGGCCGGGGTTGTGGGGGACAGGAGGCAGGAGCGGGCCTCGACCCCGGGCTCGGGCAACCTCTCCTCGGGCCTGTGCGCCCGGGCCCGGGCCCTGGGCCCTGGATCCCCTAGCGAGGCCCTCGGGCTGCCCCCAGCTCCAAAGCCCACCGGCAGCCCGCCCCACCGCCCCACCCCTCCCGGCGCCCCCCCGACCTGGGCCCACCCTGCCCCTTCTCTCCACCGGGCCTGGGCTCCGCTCAGGCCGGAAGGGCATTCCCTTCCTTCTCACCGACCACCTCCCCTTCGCCCCTGGGGCCCCGCGCCCGGGCCGAGGTGCCCAGGACGCCAGATGGCCGACCCTCGTGGGCTCCCGGCGCCTTGGGCACTCGGCTCCACCCTGCGTCTCCCGGGAGCAGCCACGGCAAGCGCGGGGCTGTCTCGCTCCGAGAAAGACCGGAGGCGCCGCACACCGGGCCAAGAGAGGCCCCCGCCCCGCCCCCGGCCCCACGCCACACCCCACACCCCACACCCCACACCCCATACCCCACACCAGAAGACTAGACCCATGAAAGAATCCCTGGCAGGCCCCCAGGCCAGACCGGGTGCTGGGCAGGAAAGGGAGCCGAACGGGACTGCTGACACCTCACCGGCAGGTCCTCGGGCTCCCCGGGCTCCTCCGGCAGCTCCAGGGCGCCGCCACCTAGGCCAAAGCCCTGCCCACGCACGCCGGCCCTCCCTCCCGGGACAGGTGCCAGGCCACCGCAGCCTCCTGGGTGGGTGGTGTCTTGTCCGAGTGCGTGTGTGCGCGGGTGTGTGCGTGCGTGTGTGTGTTCCTGTGCGTGTGAGTGGGTGTGTGAGCGTTGCGTGCACCCGTGTCTCCGACCCGGTCCCTGTCCCCATGCCGGTCAGGGTCACCGCGTCTGTCCTGGGAGCTGGGGGTGTGGAGGGTCTGGGGGGGTGGGGGGGACTGCGGGTTGGAGAGTCTGTCTCTGGGGCTCTGCGTTCTGGCCGTCTGTGCAGACATCCCTCAGTCTGTGTCTGTCCCTGTGTCTCCGTGGGTATCCCTGTGTCCGTGTAGGTGAGCCGGCCTATCGTGTCTCTGGTCAGGGCCTGTTGCGGGTGGGTGGCGAGGGGAAGCGCGCGGAGGAAGGGTCACGGGGCGGGGCTGCCGCTTCTGGGCTGGTGTGTGGCATCGCCCGTGTCCTCGTGGCCTCGGGTGGGCTGGGAGCGAGGCGGGGTGCAGAGGAGGGGAGAACCGAACCCGTCCAAGCCGTGCCGAGCCGAGCCGAGCCGAGCCGAGCCGAGCCGAGCCGAGCCGAGCAGAGCTGACTGGAGGAGAGTAGAGGAGAGCAGAGGAGAGCAGAGGAGAGGAGAGCATAAGAGAGCAGAGGAGAGGAGAGGAGAGGAGAGCAGAGGAGAGGAGAGGAGAGGAGGGAAGGCCAGGTGGCCAGCTGGGCCAGGCCTAGGGCGCTGGGTGGGCGCTGGGGGGCGCTGTGCTCACCGCGCGCGGGCCCGAGGACACAGCCCCTTGCCACCTGCAGAGGCACGGGGCGGAGGGGCTGGGGAGTCCCGGGATGGGAGAGTGCCCGGAGGGACTTTGGCGAGGCCCCGGGGCCCGCAGGCGTCTGGGCCCCTGGGCGGTGCGGGCGGGCGGGGAGGCAGGCGCCAGGACAAGGACAGGCGGAGGGGTGAGCCGCGGCGCGCGCCGGGGCCCGCGAAGCGCGCAGCAGGCTCTTGGGGCGGCCAGCTGCGGCGGCAGGCGTCTACGGCCATACCACCCTGAACGCGCCCGATCTCGTCTGATCTCGGAAGCTAAGCAGGGTCGGGCCTGGTTAGTACTTGGATGGGAGACCGCCTGGGAATACCGGGTGCTGTAGGCTTTTTCTTTCGCCCCCAAACGCTTGTCTTGTTTGGCCTTCCTCTTTTCTCTCCCCCTTCGGCCTCCCTCCCACTCGCTTGGCCGCCAACGCGGCGGCCTCCCAGCAGTCCCTGAACGCCGCAGCCCCTGAGCCCGGTCACCTCGGGCCCCTGACCCCCCCGACCCCTGGCCACCCCAGCCCCAGCATCGCGGGCCCCTGGCCCCAAAAGGGCGGCCCGCTGCACGGGCGGCCGGCCACAACCCAGCCTTTCCGCCTCCACGCCACGAGGCCCAGCCGCGCCTCAGCCGACCTTGGGGGGCTGCTGGCAGGGAGAGGCAGTGTTGGAGGGGGCTCGGGGGCCAGAGGCAGGGAAAGGGGGACCGGGGTGAGGACCACGGCCATGGACGCGGGGAGGGGGTGGGGGCCGACGGGCTGTGGGAGGAGGGCGGGGAGGGGCGGGCCGGGGCCGGGGTTGTGGGGGACAGGAGGCAGGAGCGGGCCTCGACCCCGGGCTCGGGCAACCTCTCCTCGGGCCTGTGCGCCCGGGCCCGGGCCCTGGGCCCTGGATCCCCTAGCGAGGCCCTCGGGCTGCCCCCAGCTCCAAAGCCCACCGGCAGCCCGCCCCACCGCCCCACCCCTCCCGGCGCCCCCGCGACCTGGGCCCACCCTGCCCCTTCTCTCCACCGGGCCTGGGCTCCGCTCAGGCCGGAAGGGCATTCCCTTCCTTCTCACCGACCACCTCCCCTTCGCCCCTGGGGCCCCGCGCCCGGGCCGAGGTGCCCAGGACGCCAGATGGCCGACCCTCGTGGGCTCCCGGCGCCTTGGGCACTCGGCTCCACCCTGCGTCTCCCGGGAGCAGCCACGGCAAGCGCGGGGCTGTCTCGCTCCGAGAAAGACCGGAGGCGCCGCACACCGGGCCAAGAGAGGCCCCCGCCCCGCCCCCGGCCCCACGCCACACCCCACACCCCACACCCCACACCCCATACCCCACACCAGAAGACTAGACCCATGAAAGAATCCCTGGCAGGCCCCCAGGCCAGACCGGGTGCTGGGCAGGAAAGGGAGCCGAACGGGACTGCTGACACCTCACCGGCAGGTCCTCGGGCTCCCCGGGCTCCTCCGGCAGCTCCAGGGCGCCGCCACCTAGGCCAAAGCCCTGCCCACGCACGCCGGCCCTCCCTCCCGGGACAGGTGCCAGGCCACCGCAGCCTCCTGGGTGGGTGGTGTCTTGTCCGAGTGCGTGTGTGCGCGGGTGTGTGCGTGCGTGTGTGTGTTCCTGTGCGTGTGAGTGGGTGTGTGAGCGTTGCGTGCACCCGTGTCTCCGACCCGGTCCCTGTCCCCATGCCGGTCAGGGTCACCGCGTCTGTCCTGGGAGCTGGGGGTGTGGAGGGTCTGGGGGGGTGGGGGGGACTGCGGGTTGGAGAGTCTGTCTCTGGGGCTCTGCGTTCTGGCCGTCTGTGCAGACATCCCTCAGTCTGTGTCTGTCCCTGTGTCTCCGTGGGTATCCCTGTGTCCGTGTAGGTGAGCCGGCCTATCGTGTCTCTGGTCAGGGCCTGTTGCGGGTGGGTGGC
This sequence comes from Neogale vison, assembly GCF_020171115.1. Classification (NCBI taxonomy): domain Eukaryota; kingdom Metazoa; phylum Chordata; class Mammalia; order Carnivora; family Mustelidae; genus Neogale; species Neogale vison. Next base: position 93,790 of record NW_025334911.1, on the reverse strand, counting down.
GAGGGGAAGCGCGCGGAGGAAGGGTCACGGGGCGGGGCTGCCGCTTCTGGGCTGGTGTGTGGCATCGCCCGTGTCCTCGTGGCCTCGGGTGGGCTGGGAGCGAGGCGGGGTGCAGAGGAGGGGAGAACCGAACCCGTCCAAGCCGTGCCGAGCCGAGCCGAGCCGAGCCGAGCCGAGCCGAGCCGAGCCGAGCAGAGCTGACTGGAGGAGAGTAGAGGAGAGCAGAGGAGAGCAGAGGAGAGGAGAGCATAAGAGAGCAGAGGAGAGGAGAGGAGAGGAGAGCAGAGGAGAGGAGAGGAGAGGAGGGGGAAGGCCAGGTGGCCAGCTGGGCCAGGCCTAGGGCGCTGGGTGGGCGCTGGGGGGCGCTGTGCTCACCGCGCGCGGGCCCGAGGACACAGCCCCTTGCCACCTGCAGAGGCACGGGGCGGAGGGGCTGGGGAGTCCCGGGATGGGAGAGTGCCCGGAGGGACTTTGGCGAGGCCCCGGGGCCCGCAGGCGTCTGGGCCCCTGGGCGGGCGGGGGGGCGGGGAGGCAGGCGGCCAGGACAAGGAGAGGCGGGAGGGGTGAGCCGCGGCGCGCGCCGGGGCCCGCGAAAGCGCGCAGCAGGCTCTTGGGGCGGCCAGCTGCGGCGGCAGGCGTCTACGGCCATACCACCCTGAACGCGCCCGATCTCGTCTGATCTCGGAAGCTAAGCAGGGTCGGGCCTGGTTAGTACTTGGATGGGAGGACCGCCTGGGAATACCGGGTGCTGTAGGCTTTTTCTTTCGCCCCCAAACGCTTGTCTTGTTTGGCCTTCCTCTTTTCTCTCCCCCTTCGGCCTCACTCCCACTCGCTTGGCCGCCAACGCGGCGGCCTCCCAGCAGTCCCTGAACGCCGCAGCCCCCTGAGCCCGGTCACCTCGGGCCCCTGACCCCCCCGACCCCTGGCCACCCCAGCCCCAGCATCGCGGGCCCCTGGCCCCAAAAGGGCGGGCCCGCTGCACGGGCGGCCGGCCACAACCCAGCCTTTCCGCCTCCACGCCACGAGGCCCAGCCGCGCCTCAGCCGACCTTGGGGGCTGCTGGCAGGGAGAGGCAGTGTTGGAGGGGGCTCGGGGGCCAGAGGCAGGGAAAGGGGGACCGGGGTGAGGACCACGGCCATGGACGCGGGGAGGGGGTGGGGGCCGACGGGCTGGTGGGAGGAGGGCGGGGAGGGGCGGGCCGGTGGCCGGGGTTTGTGGGGGACAGGAGGCAGGAGCGGGCCTCGACCCCGGGCTCGGGCAACCTCTCCTCGGGCCTGTGCGCCCGGGCCCGGGCCCTGGGCCCTGGATCCCCTAGCGAGGCCCTCGGGGCTGCCCCCAGCTCCAAAGCCCACCGGCAGCCCCGCCCCCACCGCCCCACCCCTCCCGGCGCCCCCGCGACCTGGGCCCACCCTGCCCCTTCTCTCCACCGGGCCTGGGCTCCGCTCAGGCCGGAAGGGCATTCCCTTCCTTCTCACCGACCACCTCCCCTTCGCCCCTGGGGCCCCGCGCCCGGGCCGAGGTGCCCAGGACGCCAGATGGCCGACCCTCGTGGGCTCCCGGCGCCTTGGGCACTCGGCTCCACCCTGCGTCTCCCGGGAGCAGCCACGGCAAGCGCGGGGCTGTCTCGCTCCGAGAAAGACCGGAGGCGCCGCACACCGGGCCAAGAGAGGCCCCCGCCCCGCCCCCGGCCCCACGCCACACCCCACACCCCACACCCCATACCCCACACCAGAAGACTAGACCCATGAAAGAATCCCTGGCAGGCCCCCAGGCCAGACCGGGTGCTGGGCAGGAAAGGGAGCCGAACGGGACTGCTGACACCTCACCGGCAGGTCCTCAGGGCTCCCCGGGCTCCTCCGGCAGCTCCAGGGCGCCGCCACCTAGGCCAAAGCCCTGCCCACGCACGCCGGCCCTCCCCCCGGGGACAGGTGCCAGGCCACCGCAGCCTCCTGGGTGGGTGGTGTCTTGTCCGAGTGCGTGTGTGCGCGGGTGTGTGCGTGCGTGGTGTGTGTGTTCCTGTGCGTGTGAGTGGGTGTGTGGAGCGTTGCGTGCACCCGTGTCTCGACCCGGTCCCTGTCCCCATGCCGGTCAGGGTCACCGCGTCTGTCCTGGGAGCTGGGGGTGTGGAGGGTCTGGGGGGGTGGGGGGGACTGCGGGTTGGAGAGTCTGTCTCTGGGGCTCTGCGTTCTGGCCGTCTGTGCAGACATCCCTCAGTCTGTGTCTGTCCCTGTGTCTCCGTGGGTATCCCTGTGTCCGTGTAGGTGAGCCGGGCCTATCGTGTCTCTGGTCAGGGCCCTGTTGCGGGTGGGTGGCGAGGGGAAGCGCGCGGAGGAAGGGTCACGGGGCGGGGCTGCCGCTTCTGGGCTGGTGTGTGGCATCGCCCGTGTCCTCGTGGCCTCGGGTGGGCTGGGAGCGAGGCGGGGTGCAGAGGAGGGGAGAACCGAACCCGTCCAAGCCGTGCCGAGCCGAGCCGAGCCGAGCCGAGCCGAGCCGAGCCGAGCCGAGCAGAGCTGACTGGAGGAGAGTAGAGGAGAGCAGAGGAGAGCAGAGGAGAGGAGAGCATAAGAGAGCAGAGGAGAGGAGAGGAGAGGAGAGCAGAGGAGAGGAGAGGAGAGGAGGGAAGGCCAGGTGGCCAGCTGGGCCAGGCCTAGGGCGCTGGGTGGGCGCTGGGGGGCGCTGTGCTCACCGCGCGCGGGCCCGAGGACACAGCCCCTTGCCACCTGCAGAGGCACGGGGCGGAGGGGCTGGGGAGTCCCGGGATGGGAGAGTGCCCGGAGGGACTTTGGCGAGGCCCCGGGGCCCGCAGGCGTCTGGGCCCCTGGGCGGGCGGGGGGGGGGGGAGGCAGGCGCCAGGACAAAGGACAGGCGGAGGGGTGAGCCGCGGCGCGCGCCGGGGCCCGCGAAGGCGCGCAGCAGGCTCTTGGGGCGGCCAGCTGCGGCGGCAGGCGTCTACGGCCATACCACCCTGAACGCGCCCGATCTCGTCTGATCTCGGAAGCTAAGCAGGGTCGGGCCTGGTTAGTACTTGGATGGGAGACCGCCTGGGAATACCGGGTGCTGTAGGCTTTTTCTTTCGCCCCCAAACGCTTGTCTTGTTTGGCCTTCCTCTTTTCTCTCCCCCTTCGGCCTCACTCCCACTCGCTTGGCCGCCAACGCGGCGGCCTCCCAGCAGTCCCTGAACGCCGCAGCCCCTGAGCCCGGTCACCTCGGGCCCCCTGACCCCCCCCGACCCCTGGCCACCCCAGCCCCAGAATCGCGGGCCCCTGGCCCCAAAAGGGCGGCCCGCTGCACGGCGCGGCCGGCCACAACCCAGCCTTTCCGCCTCCACGCCACGAGGCCCAGCCGCGCCTCAGCCGACCTTGGGGGGCTGCTGGCAGGGAGAGGCAGTGTTGGAGGGGGCTCGGGGGCCAGAGGCAGGGAAAGGGGGACCGGGGGTGAGGACCACGGCCATGGACGCGGGAGGGGGTGGGGGCCGACGGGCTGTGGGAGGAGGGCGGGGAGGGGCGGGCCGGGGCCGGGGTTGTGGGGGACAGGAGGCAGGAGCGGGCCTCGACCCCGGGGCTCGGGCAACCTCTCCTCGGGCCTGTGCGCCCGGGCCCGGGCCCTGGGCCCTGGATCCCCTAGCGAGGCCCTCGGGCTGCCCCCAGCTCCAAAGCCCACCGGCAGCCCGCCCCACCGCCCCACCCCTCCCGGCGCCCCCGCGACCTGGGCCCACCCTGCCCCTTCTCTCCACCGGGCCTGGGCTCCGCTCAGGCCGGAAGGGCATTCCCTTCCTTCTCACCGACCACCTCCCCTTCGCCCCTGGGGCCCCGCGCCCGGGCCGAGGTGCCCAGGACGCCAGATGGCCGACCCTCGTGGGCTCCCGGCGCCTTGGGCACTCGGCTCCACCCTGCGTCTCCCGGGGGCAGCCCACGGCAAGCGCGGGGCTGTCTCGCTCCGAGAAAGACCGGAGGCGCCGCACACCGGGCCAAGAGAGGCCCCCGCCCCGCCCCCGGCCCCACGCCACACCCCACACCCCACACCCCACACCCCATACCCCACACCAGAAGACTAGACCCATGAAAGAATCCCTGGCAGGCCCCCAGGCCCAGACCGGGTGCTGGGCAGGAAAGGGAGCCGAACGGGACTGCTGACACCTCACCGGCAGGTCCTCGGGCTCCCCGGGCTCCTCCGGCAGCTCCAGGGCGCCGCCACCTAGGCCAAAGCCCTGCCCACGCACGCCGGCCCTCCCTCCCGGGACAGGTGCCAGGCCACCGCAGCCTCCTGGGTGGGTGGTGTCTTGTCCGAGTGCGTGTGTGCGCGGGTTGTGTGCGTGCGTGTGTGTGTTCCTGTGCGTGTGAGTGGGTGTGTGAGCGTTGCGTGCACCCGTGTCTCCGACCCGGTCCCTGTCCCCATGCCGGTCAGGGTCACCGCGTCTGTCCTGGAGCTGGGGGTGTGGAGGGTCTGGGGGGGTGGGGGGGACTGCGGGTTGGAGAGTCTGTCTCTGGGGCTCTGCGTTCTGGCCGTCTGTGCAGACATCCCTCAGTCTGTGTCTGTCCCTGTGTCTCCGTGGGTATCCCTGTGTCCGTGTAGGTGAGCCGGCCTATCGTGTCTCTGGTCAGGGCCTGTTGCGGGTGGGTGGCGAGGGGAAGCGCGCGGAGGAAGGGTCACGGGGCGGGGCTGCCGCTTCTGGGCTGGTGTGTGGCATCGCCCGTGTCCTCGTGGCCTCGGGTGGGCTGGGAGCGAGGCGGGGTGCAGAGGAGGGGAGAACCGAACCCGTCCAAGCCGTGCCGAGCCGAGCCGAGCCGAGCCGAGCCGAGCCGAGCAGAGCTGACTGGAGGAGAGTAGAGGAGAGCAGAGGAGAGCAGAGGAGAGGAGAGCATAAGAGAGCAGAGGAGAGGAGAGGAGAGGAGAGCAGAGGAGAGGAGAGGAGAGGAGGGTAAGGCCAGGTGGCCAGCTGGGCCAGGCCTAGGGCGCTGGGTGGCGCTGGGGGGCGCTGTGCTCACCGCGCGCGGGCCCGAGGACACAGCCCTTGCCACCTGCAGAGGCACGGGGCGGGAGGGGCTGGGGAGTCCGGGGAGGGGAGAGTGCCCGGGGGGACTTTGGCGAGGCCCCGGGGCCCGCAGGCGTCTGGGCCCCCTGGGCGGGCGGGCGGGCGGGGAGGCAGGCGCCAGGGACAAGGACAGGCGGAGGGGTGAGCCGCGGCGCGCGCCGGGGCCCGCGAAGCGCGCAGCAGGCTCTTGGGGCGGCCAGCTGCGGCGGCAGGCGTCTACGGCCATACCACCCTGAACGCGCCCGATCTCGTCTGATCTCGGAAGCTAAGCAGGGTCGGGCCTGGTTAGTACTTGGATGGGAGACCGCCTGGGGAATACCGGGTGCTGTAGGCTTTTTCTTTCGCCCCCAAACGCTTGTCTTGTTTGGCCTTCCTCTTTTCTCTCCCCCTTCGGCCTCCCCTCCCACTCGCTTGGCCGCCAACGCGGCGGCCTCCCAGCAGTCCCTGAACGCCGCAGCCCCTGAGCCCGGTCACCTCGGGCCCCTGACCCCCCGACCCCTGGCCACCCCAGCCCCAGCATCGCGGGCCCCTGGCCCCAAAAGGGCGGCCCCGCTGCACGGGCGGCCGGCCACAACCCAGCCTTTCCGCCTCCACGCCACGAGGCCCAGCCGCGCCTCAGCCGACCTTGGGGGGCTGCTGGCAGGGAGAGGCAGTGTTGGAGGGGGCTCGGGGGCCAGAGGCAGGGAAAGGGGGACCGGGGTGAGGACCACGGCCATGGACGCGGGGAGGGGGTGGGGGCCGACGGGCTGTGGGAGGAGGGCGGGGAGGGGCGGGCCGGGGCCGGGTTGTGAGGGACAGGAGGCAGGAGCGGGCCCTCGACCCCGGGCTCGGGCAACCTCTCCTCGGGCCTGTGCCCCCGGGCCCGGGCCCTGGGCCCTGGATCCCCTAGCGAGGCCCTCGGGCTGCCCCCAGCTCCAAAGCCCACCGGCAGCCCGCCCCACCGCCCCACCCCTCCCGGCGCCCCCGCGACCTGGGCCCACCCTGCCCCTTCTCTCCACCGGGCCTGGGCTCCGCTCAGGCCGGAAGGGCATTCCCTTCCTTCTCACCGACCACCTCCCCTTCGCCCCTGGGGCCCCGCGCCCGGGCCGAGGTGCCCAGGACGCCAGATGGCCGACCCTCGTGGGCTCCCGGCGCCTTGGGCACTCGGCTCCACCCTGCGTCTCCCGGGAGCAGCCACGGCAAGCGCGGGGCTGTCTCGCTCCGAGAAAGACCGGAGGCGCCGCACACCGGGCCAAGAGAGGCCCCCCCCCCCGCCCCC